>NW_020867214.1:0-7625 GCF_003369695.1 Bos indicus x Bos taurus | reverse complement strand
GTATTTATTGAGTAATGAATACAAGAGCCTTAAGGTCCCTTTAATTCAAATTCATGGATTAGAAATGAGACGTGAGCTACCAAGTGTCACACAGGTGGTCACCTCAAGCCAATCCAGAGATAGTGAACTGCACACTTTAGAGCAGAATGAACTGCTAGTGACTGAAAAAGAAGATGGACACT
Organism: Bos indicus x Bos taurus; assembly: GCF_003369695.1. Classification (NCBI taxonomy): domain Eukaryota; kingdom Metazoa; phylum Chordata; class Mammalia; order Artiodactyla; family Bovidae; genus Bos; species Bos indicus x Bos taurus. The sequence goes on along the minus strand of NW_020867214.1, from coordinate 7,443 downwards.
GGGATTCCGGTGAAAAACATTCTCCACAATATAAACCGTGGGAAAATTTAGTGTGACTTATTAGACCAACAGATCTTATGAAAACAGGAGCAAAAATGGCCTCAATGACTTGATATACCTGAAGGATTCAAACTCAGAGACTCCTAAGACCTTACCCAGGATTTATTGGCATAAAGGTCTTCGGGGGGGGGGGGGGGGGAGCCATCTAAGTGTGTCTCCTGATATTTCATTTTAACATGTTCATGAGCAAAACAACAAATACAAAACAAAAGACACCTTCAAGCCAGTGTGGTTAGGCGATTTAAAATTATTGATTCAAAAGTACAATTTTCTCTTAAAATGAAATGTGATTTCTGCTTCTAAATACAAGAAGGAGTGTCTGGACTTCCTCACCTACTAGTGGTAATTAGAAAGCTGAACAAAATCCATGAAATGAACCCTGAGTCAGAATGCTTGGCCAGAGACAACCTGGAAACCAACCCCATCACCATAAAACCTGAGACTGCAGGTCACGTGGTGAGAAGTCCCCTGGGCTTCCTCGCCCTGCTGCTGTCCTCCTGCCTGCCCTTCCCAATCAAGTCTCTTGCTTTGTCAGCACGTGTGAGCCCACTCTAGGGCCCTGGGAAGGGTTCCCCTTCCTGCAACGATAAGAGCAACAGCGTCTAGACTTCCTCACCTACTATTAGGAATTAGAAAGCTGAACAAAATAGGAAATGGTTCTCAGAACCTGAACAGCAGGCAGTGTTAGGGTTCCAGGAATAGGTTCCTTGAGTGAAGGTGAACACACACATCAACCTGATGACTCCGCAGCTCTCTGTCTTCAGGGGGTTTTCACGCTGCAGCTGCAGGCAGAGGAGCCATAAACATTCTGGCAAAAATCTGAATTGAGAACACTGGTGATCTGGGAGGCCACGGAGGCTATACCCTGTGTGGCAGGGCATCAAAGAGGAGGGAGATACTCAGAGAAAATGTTCCACAACTGCTTAATGATCCCTTTAAGTCTTTATCGAATATCAATATGAGGACACACAGGTGAGATTCCATAATGAACAAAAACACAAAAAACATAAAACATTGGTCTCACAAGCAAAAAACCAATTTCTTCTACATTAAATTTTTTCAAAATATGGCAATTAAATGAAGGCTAGTGTGCAGTACTAGAGAGAAGGAAATGGCAACCCACTCTGGTGTTCTTGCCTGGAGAATCCCAGGGACGGGGGAGCCTGCTGGGCTGCCATCTCTGGGGTTGCACAGAGTCGGATACGACTGAAGCTACTTAGCGGCAGTAGCAGTGTGTAGTACACACATACATAAATGGATAAGTTTGTAGAAAGCAATTTTTTAAAGATGTCAACAAACCTCTTGTCATTCTAATTTTAGAATTCTAAAAAAGTGAAAAAAGTAATGTGGCAATATGTCTTTGCATACAAAAGGCATTCGAATAGCTTTAGTATTCTTTTAAATTTTTTTTAATTGGTGGAAATTGTTTTACCGTTTTGTGTTGGTTTCTGCCATACAACAATACAAATTAGCCAATAATTATATATATATATGTATATATATTTATATCTCTCGCTTCTTGAGCTTCTTTCCCCTCCTTCAATAGCTTTAGTTTTAAGATGGAAAAGTTATCAGGAGCCCAACATTTAATGTCTAAATACTAAAGAAATCGTTAACAATGTCACACATGTTCCTAACTCAATATTATCCTTCCATTATGATGTTTATGAAGATTTAAAAATACAGATCAGTGAGTGCATTGAGCAGCTACTATTTGCATTGCAAGGGGTCAGCCAGCACCACTTGCGTTAGGCTAGACTAGGACACTTAAGTGGAGAAGGCAATGGCCGACCCACTCCAGTACTCTTGCCTGAAAAATCCCATGGATGGAGGAGCTGGTGGGCTGCAGTCCCGGGGTAGCTAAGAGTCGGACACGACTGAGCGACTTCATTTTCACTCTTCACTTTCATGCACTGGAGAAGGACATGGCAACCCACTCCAGTGTTCTTGCCTGGAGACTCCAGGGGACGGGGGAGCCTGGTGGGCTGCAGTCTATTGGGTCGAAGAGTCGGACATGACGGGAGCGACTTAGCAGCAGCAGCAGCAGGACGCTTGAGTGGTAGCAAAACAGGAAGGCACATTGTGCTCAGAGCTTGTGATGTAGAGAAGTTGGAGGCAGGCTGACAGGAACAGGGGTGCCCACGGGATTGCTTAGAGGAACATATTCCCGCCGATTGTTTCTAAATGAAAGGATAAATGAGGAAACAGTCACTGACCAAGACCGGACTTTGAGGCCTAGTGCTGAAGACTTTGGGGGTCTGGGTTTCCACAGTGGTTGCTGCGGGGCAGGGGGCAGGGCCTCGTGGGTTGTAGAGCATTTCCTCTGCTTTTAAACAAATATTTAGATATACTGAAACTCTTTGGTCATCTTCAACTGAGCAGTTAGCTATTTTGTGGGTGAATTTATTAATTACAGACAACGATAATAGTAATTTTTATTATAGATTCTATATTTCCCATCTACTAAAACCTACACTATTACAATTGTAGCGCATCAAGTTGTCTGGCCATCTGGTCGACCTGTCGGCGGTGCCTCGCCTGACTACAACCAAACATGAACACAATCCGGATCGCAGGGCAGAGAAGGCACAGCACCACCACTCCGCACTCGTTTCTCTTCCCTAAGCGTTCTCCCATCCGCGCGTGTTCAGACGACCTTCCAGGACTACACACGCGCCAGGCTCGCGTCTCCTTGGTACCCTCAGCGGAGGGCCCGGGCCGTTTTCTGGATCTCAAACATTTGGCGCCTCTGACCACCGAGCCGTGCAGGACTAAAGCCGCGCATTGGGCCACCCTCCCTGCTCGCCCACCGCGTTCCCTGTTGTCAGCCCGTGGCGAGGGACTGGGGTGTGGGTCCACACAACTTTCGAGCCCGTAAGGGGAACAGAAGACTACAGGCGGCCCCCAGCGAAGACGCAGCAGGGCCTCCGACGAACGCAGAGCTTGACACGGACAGCGGCCGTCGGAGAGCAGCTCCCCCGCCGCCCAGCCCTGTGGCGGACCTGGGCCCCCAGGCGATCAGGACGTGGGGTTTGGGAGAGCCTAGCCTGGGGATCGCGGTGCCGCTGGGAGGGTCCGGGCGCGCAGCCCAGCGCCGCCTTGTTCCGCGTGTCCGGCAGGCCTCCACTCCAGGGGGACGACGCCCGGGATCCAGGGACGGCCGGCGTGAACCCTGCGCCGTCCGCCGACAGAGACACACGGCTACTCCAGCCGAGGCGGGGAAAACAAAAATGCTGATCCAGGACACCGCGCGGGGCACTTTACTCTCCTGGCTGCGAGCCGTACCCCAGGCGGCCCCGTGGGCGGAGGAAACGTCCGGATCGCCGTCTAGCTTCTAAAGACACGGCCCGTGCTCGCCACGCAAAGCCTGACCGTTCAAGAGGGAGCAGGACGCGTCCAGGCCCGGAGACGGGGCCCAGGTGCGCCCGCCAACGAGCCCTGGCGAGCCCATACTCGGCCGGTCTGGCCAAGCCCAGAGCCTGGAGCGTGGGGACCCCGGAGGGAGACGAAGGCCCCTAACGGTGAACCAGGAGTTTGGCCGACGAGCCACAGTCACTCCGGCGCCGCAGACCTTTCTCTGCTCGCTCCGAGGCCCCCGCGGATGGAAGACCGCGAGGAGATGCTGGTCGACCAGAGCGAGCGGCAACCCAACCTTCAAGGCCGCAGCGCCAGGCCGCTTCACGAAAACCTGCAGATCCAATCTTCAGCAGGAGCAGGCTTGCCCAGGTCTCCGCAGCACCATGGTTATTGCCACCAGGGCTGCCGACCTCTGGAGCTCTGCGCCGTATTCTCTGGCTGAATCTCAGCCCTTACGAAGGTCGCCGAAGGAAAGGAACGCTCTGAAAGCGGCCGCCAGGGGCGCCCGACAACCGGTTCGAGGTCCCCAGGGACGAGTCGCCGGCAGGCCGGCAGCGGCGCCCGACAACCCTAACGCCCGAGCTCGCCCGGAGCCTCTGCCTCGGAGGGGGCTCCCCGCTCGGGACAGCGCGACGCGGCGTCGCGGAGCGGCCAAGGCGGCAGACGAGGGCGGGCGGAGAGCGGAGGCCGCGGCGGAGAGGGCCCTCCCCGCGAGACTGCAGGGCTGCAGGCCAACCTGAGCAAGGGAGATTCTGCAGGGGGCTGGGCTGTGTGAACTGTGAGCTGGAACAGTGAAAGTAAAACAGAAAGCAAGCAAGCACGGAAGACATCTTATTCTGTCATTTCAGAGTTGAGATGTTACTAAAGTACAAAAATACAAGGCTCAGAAGCCATAAAGGAAACGACTGAAACTTGACTATGTAATTGGTCTTTTAGTCTTACCAAGCAAAGCCAGGTGACAAAAAATGGGTGTGAGAACATTGTGCGACTACATATATATTAAGAACGTTGGTATCAGGATTACATAATAAAAGAATGTAGAAAACACGGCAAGGGACCAGTTAAGTAAATTTTCAGTGCATTCACATAACACAAGACTATCACTTTGCTTTTTGGTTTATTGCTGTTGTTTAAATGAGTTAGATCCATAGGTATTGACTTGGAAAGATGTCGATGGCAAACTGTCAAAATGAAAAACAGTTTTAAGCACTTACTACTGGAAGTGATTTTTAAAAAATGAAGCGGAAAAATGAAGAGTTAGAATAGCTAAAGCGGGTTTAAAGAGCAAGAATCAAGTCTTCCCTATAGCCTGGTGTCTGGACAGAAAGATGTGCCAGAAACAAAGATGGGCCACACTACGTGCTTCTCTGCTCCCTCCTACTATAGTCTTGGGAAGGCAGCTGGCATCTCAGCCCCTGCACCTCTCTGCTCCACTAACACTCAGAGCCCCTGCAGGCAATCAGAACTCTGACTCTGCAGGCCTGGGATCCCTATGTCCACAGTCTCTTCCTTCATGTCAGGAGCCTCGAGCAATTCACTTGTTTGCCCAATCATCCCATGCCAGAGCTGCTGGCTCTAAATAACACCTGTGCAGTCCTTCTCTCCATAAGCTTTGAGCTGAATATCCCCAAGGGAAGACCATTCCCCTCACAAAACAGGTATGAACCACGGGAAAACCGGAAGTTTGCACCTGGACACCATTATACAAACTCTGTTGTGCACACTCTACTCCCAAAGACACTACCCTTTTCAACTGTGCTGTTTACATGGTATGGCCATTGCTTACTAGAAGCATCCAGACTCACTTATGTGATAGGAAAGAAATACTAAGTACACACACACGTGCGTGCAACACACACACACACACACACACACCCATTACAAACATAGAGGCACACACACACCCCAGGAGCTAATCTGGACTCCTGCTAGGGCTGGCAATGGTGGGAGCAGAAAAGCATCATTGTTGCTGCTTCTCGGGTCCTCTGCACTGGCAGACCCTGGTTGCTTTGGCTGACTTCACTGTGGGGAGTGCGGGCTTGGAGCGCCCTAGTCTGCAGTTTTGCTGTCCAGCGCCCTGTGCTTTATTCAGTCCACTCTACCCTCTCTCCTCAATGCACAGTCACCGTTAAAAATAAGAATGGACACACATTGATTTCAATTTTCAAACTTGAACAAAGTTTAAGAACAGAGAGAAAATTGGGTTATTGTGAAGAAGGTAGTGAGGAAATTTATTTATCTTTTTTGCAGCTACCAAATGTTCAAATATAGTCTATAAAAGCTTAATATTTTTTAAAACTAAGGAAAAGTAAATAATCCCTCCTTACTCCTTCTTGCCCATCACCACCTCTGCCCCAGCTTCTGTCACACTGGGCTCACCTGATGACATGCCTGTTCTCCTGGTTTGGAGACTTCTTTCACACTCATCACTGTCCTCTATGCTCACTACACACCTGAGGCCACTGTAGGCCATTCCATGGTAGATCAGGGGATTTTTTCTCTAGTGAGCCTGAGGGGTTGTATTTTTTTTCTCTTCTAATAGAAACCTCTCCCATCTGTCCTCTAAAGTCCACAACCTTTATGGATCCTGTAACAAGTGGGTGTGAATGACAGAAAGAGTGTGTTTCCATATCAGTCTCTGAGCTGCCATATGCCTAACAGAGTGGTGGATGTTACTGGCATTAAATATTTCCTGGGTGGTGTTTAGAAGATCCAGGCCGAAAGGAGAAACCGGACAATTTGGCAAGACACAGATCAAACCAGGAGCCAGAGCAAGTCCCTCTCATTGTTTCAAGGTCAAGAACTCAGCCACCACTGTCCTCCTCTGCATCCTCATGCAGGACGGTTGAAACTGACCAGATAAAGCTGAGGAGATGGAAAGAAGTCATGAGATCCAAGCCTCTAAAGCCCTGCTAGATACTCCAGGCATGAGTCCCCAACCACTCACCTGGGTGTGACCCCTCCTACCAAACCACAGGCATGCAGAGATATGGGGAACCCTCCTCTCTGGGGTCAAAGCACTATGGGCTACTCGCCACATAAACAATGTAGTAATATTTCCATTTTACACAGAAAAAAAAATGAAAGTCATGAGCTGTTATACTCTGATTAGACCTACTTGTTCAGAGTTATTTAATGAATATTCAATTCCTATGATTTACATCAAATCCCAGGAAACCCTCACAGTGATCACTTGGGGAATCTTGACTCCATAGAACAACCACTCTCAAACATTTCCATAACTAATTCTTGATCAAATGCATCAGGCTTTGTTCTCCAATACCCACTGAAGTCGTTTAGAGTCCCCACCCTTCCTGCTGTGCCCTCCCCTGACCCTCTGGATGCAAGTGCCTTCAGTCATCTTGAGTCCTCCCCATGTGGGAATCAGGCAGCTTTGGAGCCCTAACCTTACTTCTGTCATGGCCTCAGATATGTGGCCAAGCCACTGTGAACCTTTTCAGTGGTGGGTGAAGCAACCTAAGGGGTCATGTCTTGGTGGAAGATCAGGCACTCTGGTCGCATAGATAAGCTCTTAAACCCCCTTGCACAGGAAAGAAGTAGGAGCACATACATCATGAGTCCCCTGGTGGGTGTCACAGTCCCACAGGGCAGACATGCTCATCAAATGCAGAGGAAGTTTACTTTGGGGTAAAATCTAGTTGACACCTTCAGAGGCATGGTGAAATACTACATGGATTTCTGTCCTACTAAATATTATTGGCAGAAACATTCTTCATTTCATAATTTTTGTATAAGAAGGTATTTGTCTCTAAGGAAGGAAAATTAAAATAATTACTTTCTTCATCGAACAAATTTGTGTGCTCACTCAAAACATATTCTGACATTTAGTTGACACTCTCCATCTTCTTCAAAGATAAGAAATATAATCATTTGTTTCATTTCACCCTGCTCATCTCCAGGTTTCCCATTTTCCTAGAAGGGTGTGCCTCTTCTGAGTACAAGTCCCACCTACTCTCTTGTCTTCAAAAGAGAGCTTAAGCCTCAGTCATAAATTCAGCCTTTGAA
>NW_020867213.1:0-36219 GCF_003369695.1 Bos indicus x Bos taurus | reverse complement strand
AAAAAAAAAAAAAAAAAACTTTCTTTTGAATCCTCAAGTTTGTTGCAAACATTGAAAGAAACATTCCACTATGAATCACCTTAAGCATTATTACAAAGGAAGCTCCAGAAGCAGCCTGTTTATACTTTTACATCATAAATAGAGCATCACTGAGTATCTGAAAAGGTCAACTGAAACGTCTGCAATATACAGTTTAGCAGAGGTGCTTTCTTGTATGGATAATTATGTTGTTTGAAAATCAGAAGGAATGAATATTTTTTCTTAGAAGTCAAAGGCTATGGTAGAATGGCAATTTACATTTAATTAACTTACAAATAATTGGCAAATGACACACACACACACACACACACACACACACACACACACACATACACCCCACCACCACCACACTACCAAATTAGCCTAATGTGTACCAAGACGGAATTTCTTCATATCAAAGGTTTTTTTATTTTCTTTTTTTTCCTAAGAATTATAATAAAACCAAATTGAATGCCTTGGAGTCAATAGCATGCTGGAGAAAATGTGAAAAACTGACTCCTAAAAAATTATATTGATCACTGTGGGGAGACAGCAAATTAGTTAAGATGGCATGTTCAAGTACTCTCACCATGTTTTGTAATAATGATATGTAACTCTGAGATTATTTAAAGTGCTGTGCATATGTATCATGAGGTACTCACTTGGAACTGGGCTACTTTTGATATATAAGCTTCAACCAAAAAAGTGATGGCATTACTGCTGTGTCACAGCTGTCCATTGGGTCAGTCACTAGGGGGAGAATATGCTTGGTTTAGTTGTTAAGTCGTGTCTGACTCTTGTGACCCCATGGACAGAGAAGCTCTGTCCGTGTATTCTCCAGGTGAGAATACTTAAGTGGGTTGCCATTTCCCTTCTCCAGGTGATCTTCCATATCCAGGAAATGAACCTGGGTCTCCTGCATTGCAGGCAGATTCTTTACTGAATGAGCTACAAGTGAAGTCCTGAGGAGAAAATATAGTGTGTCTTCTGCTATGGCTGCTGCATCGGCCAAGAGAGAGGTTGTTTTGTATTAGGTTATGCTATGGTTGCTGCTACCACTGCTGCATCAGCCAGGAGAGAGTAATTGTGTCTTCAGTTCCTACAGCTTCTCGAGTCTTCTTCCAGCCTCTTAGTTTGTGCCTTGCCTACCCTGGGTTCAGTGGACCGTGTGAAAAGCAAGACAATTGGAATTTAAACAGGATGATAAGTGATACAATCATTAACTCTATTTCTGATATAAATGATATACAGCAAACAGTTTCTATATGATAATAAAATATGCAATAGTTTATATTTGTGTTTTGCTATTGTTTCTAAGTTTTGCTTAGAAAACTTTAATTTTTACAAAATGCTTCCATCTTAACCAAATTATGGTTGCAATTTATGAATGACTATATTCCCAACATGAATGTTGGTTAATTTTTTTTAACATTAAAGAGTGAGAAAAAGTGAAACAATGATGACACGTGTTTGTCTCCACTTGTTTTCAATGATTGGTTTCCCTGGTCTCTCAAATGGTAAGGAATCTGAGTGCAATGTGGGACACCTGGTTTTGATCCTTGGATTAGAAAGATCCCCTGGAGATGTGTGTGTCATGGCAACCCATTCCAGTATTCTTGCCTGGAGAATCCTCATGGACAGACGAGCCTGACAGGCTACAGTCCCTGGAGTCACAAAGAATCGGACATGACTGAGTGAGTTTTTAATGTCAGTCACTTATTTTTTAATTGATTAATAATTTTCAAAATTTAGAAGAATAGCTTCTAATTCTCTTGTGCTATTCCCATTCTAAGAGGTACAAATATGACAGATTTCAAGTTAAATTTCTCTATTAAAATATAACATTCTTCACATGAAGTGGCCAAAGTACTGGAGTTTCAGCTTTAGCATCATTCCTCCCAAAGAAATCCCAGGGCTGATCTCCTTCAGAATGCACTGGTTGGATCTCCTTGCAGTCCAAGGGACTCTCAACAGTCTTCTCCAGCACCACAGTTCAAAAGCATCAATTCTTTGGCACTCAGCTTTCTTCACAGTCCAACTCTCACATTCATACATGACCACAGGAAAAACCATAGCCTTGACTAGACGGACCTTTGTTGGTAAAGTAATGTCTCTGCTTTTGAATATGCTATCTAGGTTGGACATAACTTTCCTTCCAAGGAATAAGTGTCTTTTAATTTCATGGCTGCAGTCACCATCTGCAGTGGTTTTGGAGCCCCAAAACATAAAGTCTGACACTGTTTCCACTGTTTCCCCATCTATTTCCCATGAAGTATATATATACCTCATGCAAAGAGTTGACTCATTGGAAAAGACTCTGATGCTGGGAGGGAATGGGGGCAGGAGGAGAAGGGGATGACAGAGGATGAGATGGCTGGATGGCATCACTGACTCGATGGACGTGAGTCTGAGTGAACTCCGGGAGTTGGTGATGGACAGGGAGGCCTGGTGTGCTGCGATTCATAGGGTCGCAAAGAGTCGAACATGACTGAACGACTGAACTGAATTGAACTGATAACATTCTTAAACCTAGACAAGACATAAAACTAAAAATAATATCTTTATTGATAGATTTTGTCTATTTCTGTTGTGTAAAGACTCTTATTCTGGACAATGGAGGCTACCAATTAGTTATGTTTATGTCATTAAACACTCAGAATGAAGGAAATGTGCCATAGACTCTATTACATAATATTTATATCCTTCAGGCATATGGATGTAAATAATCTTAAGAGCACAAGAACTAGAAAAATTAAATAATTAGAAATTGATGCATTTAGTATTTATCTCTGTTTTTATATCATTTACTTAATTTTAAACAATGTAATTTACTTCTCAAGGATGTATCTAATTTTAAGCTATATAATTCCTTAACAATGGCTATGTTTACTACTGACTCATGGAATTCCTAAAAATTTAATGATTGACCCTGTTGGGGTGGTCAGAGCCAGTACCAGGACAACAGTAGTTGGCAATGTGATTATTTATTTATTTATGGTGGAGAATTCAGGTACGCCTTCTGGATAAAGAGTGAAAGGCAAATGATGACTGAGAACTGTACATATATTGTTCTTTCTCAACTGTCCCTGATTACCAGAAAATTTACTACTGGCACTCTGTATTTATTTAAGGGTGAGTCAACATCAAGTAATTGCAGTTTCAGACTGTGAATTTCAAATCATTATAACTAGGCTTAAACACATCTTTATTAATCAAACTAGAAACCATTACAATCAACACATTTTTGCCAACAAGAAATATGCTTGTTTGTTCCCATAGCATAAAAATCCATCCTTCAAGATTTGATGAAAACTTGGAAAGCATTTTCTGTCTCCTGCTGGTTGTGGAAGCATTTTCCCTGCAAAAGGTTGTTGAAATGCTTGAATAAGTGGTAGTCAGTTGGTGATAAGTCAGGTTAATATAGTGGATGAGGCAAAATTTCAAAGCCCAATTCATTCAACTTTTGTTGATTGTGCAATGTGAATTTGGTGTTGTTATGGAGAATAACTGGGTCCATTCTGTTGGTCAATGCCAGCTTCAGGCTTTGCAGTTTTCAGTGCATCTCATCAATTTGCTGAGCATACTTAGATGTAATGGTTTCACTGAGATTCAGGAAGCTCTAGTAGATCAGAGGGTCAGTAACCAGCAGCAGTGACCATGACCTTTTTTTGGTGCCAGTTTGGATTTCGGAAGTGCTTTAGAGCTGTTTCTCAGTCCAACCACTGAGCTGTTCATTGCTCTTGTGGTATAAAATCCACTTTTATTTGCATATCACAATCTAATGGGAAATGGTTTGTTGTTGTTGCATAGAGTAAGAGAAGGTGACACTTCAAACTATAATCTTTTTTTGTTGTTGTTTGATTTGTGGTCAGCTCATGAGGCAGCCAACTGAGCTTTTTTCACCTTTCCAATATGCTCAAGTGCTAAATAACCATATGATGTTGAATCTTGCCACTTCTTGTTGTAGTTTTTAAGAGGATCAGCTTCAAAGATACTATAATTGGTCATTGTCAACTTCTGATGTCTGGCCACTGCCACTTCTCATCTTTAAGGCTCTCATTTCCTTTGCCAAAACTTCTTAAAACCACCCCTGCACTGTATGTTCATTGGTAGTTCCTAGACCAAATATGTTGTTGACGTTGCAAGCTGTCTGCACTGCTTTTACCACCCATTTGAACTAAAATAAGAAATAGTTCAAGTTTTCTTTTTGTCTAACAATATTTCTTAGTCTAAAATAAGTATAAAATAAATAGCAAGTGATAGTCATTAGCAAAAAAACATTAAAGTGGAAAAATGTATATTAAATGCTGTATAGCATAACCACATTTATTTAAAATGTATTTCAATATCAAACAGGCAAATTTCAACAATGCAAACTGTATTACTTTTTGCACCAACATAAATATATCTGAGATACTACTATACTGTTGTTGTTGTTGTTGTTTTAAGATTCTTTGGCTGTTAATCTCCATACTTCAGAAGGGTTGTTTATGACTATAATAGTCATAAACCATAGCAATTTGTAGATCAGTTCAGTTCAGTTCAGTTCAGTCGCTCAATCATGTCCGACTCTTTGCGACCCCATGAATCATAGCATGCCAGGCCTCTCTGTACATCACCAACTAGCAGGAGTTCCCTCAGACTCCAGTTGCATCGAGTCACTGATGCCATCCAGCCATCTTATCCTCTGTCATCCCCTTCTCCTCCTGCCCCCAATCCCTCCCAGCATCAGAGTCTTTTCCAATGAGTCAACTCTTCTCATGAGGTGGCCAAAGTACTGAGTTTCAGCTTTAGCATCATTCCTTCCAAAGAAATCCCAGGGCTGATCTCAGAATGGACTGGTTGGATCTCCTTGCAGTCCAAGGGACTCTCAACAGTCTTCTCCAACACCACAGTTCAAAGGCATCAATTCTTCAGCACTCAGCTTTCTTCACAGTCCAACTCTCACATTCATACATGACCACAGGAAAAACCATAGCCTTGACTAGACGGACCTTTGTTGGCAAAGTAATGTCTCTGCTTTGGAATATGCTATCTAGGTTGGTCATAACTTTTCTTCCAAGGAGTAAGCGTCTTTTAATTTCATGGCTGCAGTCACCATCTGCAGCGGTTTTGGAGCCCAAAAAAATAAAGTCTGACACTGTTTCCACCGTTTCCCCATCTATTTCCCATTGTAGATAGTAATGATACATAAAATAATGAGGTATATTACAATCAATGGCTCTTCTATTCAATGGGGAAAATTGTTTATACAATGTTCTTTGTTTTTATTTGCACTTTTCACACATTTCTTTTCCATTTCTTCCAGTGCCTCTGAGCTTTAGCTCAGGTATGTCCACAGTGGTTACCAATTAAGATGGGCCCATTTAAACTGGCAGAGAACCAATGGCACCCCACTCCAGTATTCTTGCCTGGAGAATCCCATTGATGGAGGAGCCTGGTAGGCTACAGTCCATGGGGTCACTAGGAGTCGGACATGACTAAGCGACTTTACTTTCACTTTTCATTGTCATGCATTGGAGAAGGAAATGGCAACCCACTCCAGTGTTCTTGCCTGGAGAATCCCAGGGACGGGGAGCCTGGTGGGCTGCCGTCTATGGGGTCGCACAGAGTCAGACCCAACTGACGCAACTTAGCAGCAGCAGCAGCAGCATTTAACCTGGAGAAGAAAATTTTTGCTCGGTTTATTTATTTTTTTCTTTTTTCTTAGGTTCTGCTTTCTTGACACTAAGGGAAGTTTAACCAACTGTATTCACCAATCTGCAGCTACTTTTTGTAAAGTTAAATCTGCTGCTATGTGAATTCACTACTACCAATTTATATCCTATTAAGAATGTGCATGAGATGGCCGTCTACTTATTTTGGTATATATTTTGGAAGCTTTCATTATCTATCCCTCTCTGTCTCTCTCGATTTTATCTTAATGACTAAGTGGGGAAATTGAGATCTACTTTTTCCACTGCCTAATGGAAGACTCAAAATTTTAATTATACATATTTTCATATCTTGTTAGTTGAGGTTATTATCTTTTATTGGGATATGTATATATATATTTTAAAAACATTGTGTTAATTTCTGCTTTACAATGGAGAGAATAAGTCTATATGCATTCTTATATCTCCTCTCTATTGGACCCCCCTAACTCCTCCCCCATCCCACCCATCTAAGTCATCAGAGAGCACAGCGCTTAGATTCTTGTGCTTTATAGCAACTTTCCAATAGCTATATATTTTACACATGATAGTGTATATATATCAGTCTCAATTCCCTATTTTGTCCCACCCACCCCTCTGTTCACATGCTCATCCTCTATAACTATCTCTATTTTTGCTTTCAGTTCAGTTCGTCGCTCAGTCATGTCAGACTCCTTGCAACCACATGAACTGCAGCACGCCAGGCCTCCCTGTCCATCACCAAACTCCTGGAGTCCACCCCAAAACCCATGTCCATTGAGTTGATGATGCCATTCAACCATCTCATCCTCTGTTGTACCCTTCTCCTCCTGCCCTCAACCTTTCCCAGCATCAGGGTCTTTTCAAATGAGTCAGTTCTTCACATCAGGTGGCCAAAGTATTGGAGTTTCAGCTTCACATCAGTCCTTCCAATGAACACCCAGGGCTGATCTCCTTTAGGATGAACTGTTGAATATCCTTGTACTCCGAGGGACTCTCAAGAGTCTTCAACACCACAGTTCAAAAGCAGCAGTTCTTCAGTGCTCAGCTTCTTCACAGTCCAACTCTCAAATACATGACCACTGGAAAAACCATAGCCTTGACTAGACGGACCTTTGCTGGTAAAGTAATGTCTCTGCTTTTGAATATGCTGTCTAGGTGGTCATAACTTTCCTTCAATGAGTAAGCATCTTCTAATTTCATGGCTGCAATTACCATCTGCAGTTGATTTTGTAGACACCCCCCCCCAAAAAAAAAAAAAAAAAACATGTCAGCCACTGTTTCCCCATCTAATTTGCCATGAAGTGATGGGCACCAGAGTACCCATGATCTTAGTTCTCTGAATTTTGAGCTTTAAGCCATCTTTTTCAGTCTCCTCCTTCACTTTCAAGAGGCCTCTTTAGTTCTTCACTTTCTTCCATAAGGGTGGTGGTCGTCTGCATATCTGAGGTTAATCAATAACCTGATATTTCTCCCAGCAATCTTGATTCCAGCTTGTGTTTCCTCCAGCCCAGGGTTTCTCATGATGTACTCTGCATATAAGTTTAAATAAGCAGGGTGACAATATACAGCCTTGACATACTCCTTTTCCTATTTGGAACCAGTCTGTTTGTTCCATGTCCAGTTCTGACTGTTGCTTCCTGACCTGCATATAGGTTTCTCAAGATTCATGTCAGGTGGTCTGGTGTTCCCATCTCTTGAAGAATTTTCCACAGTTTATTGTGATCCACACAGCCAAAATCTTTGGTGTAGTCAATAAAGCCAAAATAGATGTTTTTCTGGAACTCTCTTGCTTTTTCAATGATCCAGCAGAAGATGTTGGCAATTTGATCTATCTCTGTCTTTTCTAAAATTCTTGCTTTGGAAACAGGTTCACCTGTACAATATTTCTAGATTCCCCATTATACATTAATAGTCAATATTTGTTTTGCTCTTTCTGACTTAATTCACTCTATACAACAGACTCTAAGTCCATCCACATCTCTACCAATGACCCTATTTTATTCCTTTTAGTGGCTAATATTCCATTGTATATATGTACCATATCTTTGTTATCTGTTCAACTGTCGTTGGACATTTAGGTTATTCTTTGTTCTGGCTATTGTAAATAGTCCAATTAACATTGAGGGTACAGGTCTTTTTTTAAAAAAATTATGATTTTTCTCAAGATATATGCCCTATAGTGGGATTGCTGGGTTATATGGTAATTTGTTTAGTTTTCTAAGGAATCTCCATGATGTTCTCCACAGTAGCTATATCAATTTACATTCTTCTCAAACTTCAAGAGGGTCAGCCTTTCACCAACACCCTCATCAGCATTTATTGTTTGCCAGATTTTTTTGATGATGGCTATTCTAAGCAGTGTTCAGATGACACCTCATTACTTTTTTGATTTGCACTCTCTAATAATTTGTTATGTTGAGTATCTTGCATGCATTTTTTTGGCTATCTGTATATTTTCTTTGGAAAGATGTTTATTTAGTTCTCCCATCCATTTATTGATTGAGTTGTTTGTTTTTTGAGAGTCCCATGAGCTGTTTATATATTTTGGAGATTAATTCCTGTCCATGCTCTACTGCAAATATTTCTCCCACTCTATGGGTTTTCCTTTTCATTTTTTATGATTTCCTTTGCTGTACAAGACCTCTTAAATTTATTTAGTTAACATTTGTTTATTTTTGTTTTTATTTTCATTATTCAGAGATACGTCAAAATATCTTGCTTCAGTTTATGTCGAAGAGTGTTTTTCCTATGTTTGCCCCTAAGAGTTTTATAGTGTTTGGTCTTAAATTTAAACCTTATTCCATTATGAGTTTATTTTGTGTGTCATGTTGGATAGTGCTCTAATTTCATTCTTTTACGTGTAGTTGTCCAGATTTCTCAGCACTGCTTATTTAATAGTCTATCTTTTCTCCATTGTACATTCTTGTTCATTTGCATGGCTTGAGTGGCCATAGGCACGTGGATTTATCTCTAGGCTTCCCATCCTGCACCATTGTTTTATAATTCTGTTTTTGAGCCATTGCCATACTGTCTTGATTACTGTAGCTTTATAGTAGAGTTTGAAGTTGTGGTACCTGATTCCTCCAACTCTGTTTGTCTTTCTCAAGATTACAGTGACAATTCAGGCAGGGTTTTTTTGTGTTTTCATATAAATTTATAAACATTTTTGTTCTGATTCTATGAAGAATGCCATTGGTAATTTGATAAGAATTGCCTTGAATCTGTAGATTGCTTTGGATAGTATATTCTTTTCTAAATACTGATTCTTCCAATCCAAGAACATGGTATATCCATATTTTTGTGTAATCTTTAATTTCTTCCATCAGTGTTTTGTAGTTTTCTGAGTGCAGGTCTTTTGCTTCCTTACATAAGTTGATTCATAAGTATTTTATTATTTTTGTTTTGATGGAAAATGGGATTTTTAGCTTTCTCTTTCTGCTATTTCATTGTTAGTGGATATAAATGCAAGAGATTCTGTCCACTAATTTTGGATTATGCAACTTCAATAAATTTATTTCTAGGTCCAGTAGTCCATGTCATCCACAAACAATGACAAACAATAGTTTGTCACAAAAAAAATAGTTTCTTTTCTAATTTGTATACATTTTATTTCTTTTTCTTCTCTGATTACTATGGTTAGAACTTCCAAAACTATGTTGAATGAGAGTGGCAAGGGTGCACATCTTTGTCTTGTTCTGATCTTAGGAGAAATGCTCTGTTTTTCACCATTGAAAATTATATTTGCTGTGGTTGTTGTAAACATCTTCATTATGTTGAACTAGGTTCCCTCTATGCTTGCTTTCTGGATAGTTGTGTGTGTGTGTGTGTGTGTTGTGTGTTTTAATCATGAATAGGCGTTGAATCTTGTCAAGAGCTTTTTTCTGTACCTATTGAGATAATCATATTGATTTTTATTCTTTGTTAATATGGCATATCCCATTGATTGATTAGCTTACATTGAAGAAGCCTTGTATTCCTTGATTAAATCTATCTTGATCATGGTGTATATTACCCTTTAATATTTTATTGGAGTGTATGTGCTAGTTGGTGTTTTTTGTTTTGTTTTTGAGGATTTTTGCATCTATGTTTATAAGTGACATGGGTCTGTAATTTTCTTTTTTTTTTTTAATATATTAGTTTTGATATCAGGGTGATGGTGGCCTTGTAGAAGTAATTTGGGAGTGTTACTCCTTCTGTGATGTTTGGAAGAATTTGAGAATGATAGGTATTAGCTCTTCTCTAATATTTGACAAGATGTTGATAGGGCTTCCCTAAAAGTCCAGTGGTTGGAATCCACCTGCAAATGCAGGGATATGAGTTTGATCTGGTCCAGAAAGATTCCACAGGCCATGGAATCTAAGCCCATATACCACAACTTCTGAGCTTCTTTTCTAGAGCCATGAACTACAACTAAGAGCCTGTGAACCACAACTACTGAAGCCTGTGTGCAGTAGAGCCTATGCTCTGAAAAAGAGAAGCCACCACAATAAGAAACCTTCATATCACAACTAGAGAGTAGCCCCCATTCACTGCAACTAGAGAAAGTGATGGCTTACAGTGTTCAGTGCCAAGTTTGTGGTCTCCAAAGGGGAAGATTTAACTCTGGGACCAAAGACACAGTCTCAGTCATGCAGATCTTTGACGCATGCAAAGATCTTTGCGTGCAGCAAAGATTTTATTTAAAGTCAAAGGACAAAGAAAGTTTCTGACATAGACATCAGAAGAGGGTAGAAAGAGTACCTGCCTCACTAGTTTAACCAGAGCATTATATACTTTTCAACTGGCTACTGAGAATAGATTAAAAGAATACCTCAAGGCTGTACAAGGCTGTAAAAGTTTTACCAGACCCTTTCCCAAGGCGTACATCCTGAGATAATTGCAGTGCAAGATAATCCAGAAGGAACATATTCCAGGGCAATGTTTTTCTTGGCAAATTACTGTTGCTGAGAAACAGGTTCCAAGGCAAGATTTGTTACAATTATAATCATTAACATAGAGCCTAATAAAAGCATACTCATGAGTAAGACATACCTTTGCTATGTAATCGTTAGCTCTGGAACTAAAGAAAGGCCAATTCTTGGGCAAGATACATTATTGCACAAAGCTTAAGGAAACTATGAGTGAGAATGTTCATCCCCTCCTTAAAGGGCCTTGGACTGCCTATCAACCTGCCTAAGCTTTAACTCTCTCACCTACATGCAGCAATGAAGACCCAGGGCTGCCAAAAATAAGTAAACAAGTAAATCGATAAATATTTAAGAAACAGACTGTAGGCGATCTATCAAAAAAAATTTTTTTTAATAAATGTTTGATAGAATTTGTCTGTGAATCCACAAGGTCCTGGACTTTTGTTTGTTGGAAGATTTTAAATTACAGTTTCAATGTCACTAATGTGATTAATCAATTTGTATTTTCTAAGTCTTCCTTATTGGAGAAGGAAATGGCAACCCACTCCAGTGTTCTTCCCTGGAGAATCCCATAGACGGAGAAGCCTGGTAGGCTGCAGTCCATGGGGTCGCACAGAGTCGGACACGACTGAAGCGACTTAAGCAGTAGCAAGTCTTCCTTATTATACTATGGAATGTTGTACCATTCCAAGAATTTGTCCATGGTTTTCCAGTTGTTTAATTTATTAGCATATAATTGCTTGCAGTAGTCTTATAATCCTACATATTTCTATGTATTTTTCTACATAGAAATTGTATGTATTTCAGTTGCAATTCCTCCTTTTTATTTATAATTTTATTAATTTCAGATCCCTTTTTATTTATTGAGGAGTCTGACTAAAGATTTATCAATTTTGTCTTCCCAAATAACCAAGTTTTAATTTATTGCTCTTTATTGTTTTCTTCATTTCTATTTCTATTTTTTTTCTGCTCTGACTTTTATGATTTATTTACTTCTACTGAATTTGGATTTTCCTTTTTCTTGTTTCAATAGTTGCTTTAGGTGTATTGTTCAATTGTTTATTTGAGATATTCTATTTCATGAGGTGAGATGAAATTGCTATTAACTTCCCTGCTAGAACTGATTTTGCTTCATCTCATAGATTTTGAGTCATTCTGTTTTCATTGTCGTTTGTTTCTATGTATTTTTAAATTTTGTCTCTCATTTCTTCAGTGATCTAGTTATTTACAGAACACTGTTTAGCCTCCATGTGTTTGTATTTTTTACAGCTTTTTTTTTCCTCCCTGTAATTGATTTCTAATCTCATAGTGTTGTGGTAGAAAAATACACTTGATTATATTTTAATTTTCTGAAATTTTCCATGGTTTGATATATGTCCCAAGAGGTGGTATACCCTGGAGAATGTTCCATATGCTCTTGAGTAGATGGTGTATTCTTTTGCTTTCAGGGGAGTGTCCTCTAAATATCAATTAAATCTATCTGGTTTAACATGTCATTTAAAGCTTGTATTCCCTTATTTCTTTCTGCCTGAATGATCTGTCCCTTGGTATAAGTCCCCCACAATTATTGTGTTACTGTCAATTTTCCGTTTTATATTTGTTATCATTTGTCTTATGTATTGAGGTGCTCCTATATTGGGTATATATGTGAAGGAAAGTTACACAGCTCAAAATAGCCTAGAGTTAAAAACCCCTCTGGGTCCTCCCCACCATTCTGTGCAAAACAAAGAACTCCCTCATCCGAAGGAAAAAGAAAAATGGACATTAAGATTGATTATACCCAGCTCCCAGCCAGTCCCAGCCTCTGGCAGATCTGCAGAATTCCTTGCCCCAGCCGTTTAAAAGATAACTAACCCAAACAACCTTGGAGAACAGGCCCCCTTAAGACAGTAGATTTCCAAATATATGCCTATATATACTTACTCTTTTCTTGGGTTAGTGCAGTAGCTCACTAATCTGACTGCTGCCCCTTCTTGCCTTATTATAGGTGATCTGTTACTGTAAAGTGCCAGTCTTGTTCTTTTTCCAAACTTGGCCTTCTCTAACTCCCTTGCCCTACATTTTTTGGTGCAAAATCCCGGGAGGCTGAGGTTCCTTCTTGTTCTCCACAGCCAGCTCTTTGGAGCGTGGAAGCCTGTGGAGCTCACTTTCCCGCCTGGGCTTTCAAGACCTCCTCAAGAGGATGCCCTGTGCCTTCGTGAGTGGTACAAGTCCTGTGTAAGGACTTTATTGGTTTTCCATGTACCCCGAGGAATATTGGTCTCGCGCTCGCTCGCTCTCTCTCTCTCTTTTCTCTACACTTTCTTTTCCACAAGACCGACCAATGGAAATGGAACCAGGAGCCATTTAGAAGTAGCAATAATAGCAAGATGCCTGCACGCCATGCTGAGTGCCGTTCCCCCAGGAAGTGACAGGAGGTTCACAGGGGACATCACATTTCTCATTAGCCCATTAAGAAAAACAAGCTTCGAGTTTGGTAATTTGCCCTAGTTCTGTAAACTGAACTGCTCCTCTCCTCGGTCCTAGGTAGGAGAACAGGAAGATGATCAGTCTGCAGATGCCAGCATCAACATGGAAGATCTTGTACTTTGAAACTCTTTGCTCTCAGACCAAACTGTTTACTACTTGCCAGGAGAGATATCAGAGTAGTCCTTAAGCACCCCAGCCAAGTGCTTATTGTGAGTCTTAAACCATCAATTTTTCTGTGAGGCAGGCTTTTTCCTTCTCTGAACCGGGGCCACTTTCTTTAGTCCGGAGTCCTGCATGGAAGAAATACCCTGTCGCTTCAGATACTCTTCAATTTTCTCCTCGTCCATTGAATCCACGGTGACACTCCTCCACAGTTTCTGAAACTCTTCATCCACAAAAAACTGACAGCTCTTATCATTGAAGAAAAGAGTTTTCTTCTTAGTCAGGATGGTTTACAAATAGTATCTGGTCCCCTAAAGCCTTGACAGCTTTCTGGTAATTGGGCAATCCTTCCTCGATGTCTTCTAGAAGAATCCCTCCTAAGCCTCGCTGGTCATGTTGATCCTTTCTGGGTTCTGGGGGAACCCTCTGGCCAAAAGGCTCTTTGGAGAGGTACTTGAGGGATGCCCCTTCCTCCTTCAGAGTCTCTCTATCTTTGCCTGGTCAAAAGATAAAGTGATGATCTTTTCTTTCAACTGGACAGTCACTATGTCATAGCCATTTGCTATAGGGTCAAGCCAATCCATCCCGCAGGACTCTCCCTTGGCCTGTTTGAGGACTCTCCCTCAAACCTCAACTCTTGACCGATCTCAAGGTTCATAAACTTGAGTCACTTTGCATTCAAATTTGGCCTCAATACAAACTGGATAACCAAAACTGCTGGTCTGAGTTTGGGACTTTCAATTTCAATATTTTATCAGATCTCACAAACTTCCTCAAATGGAATGGCAAATGGTCAGAGGTCCCCTATATTCAAGCCTTCTGGGACCCTGGAAGCTGTCCTCTCTGCAAGGACTGTTCTGCCTATCAAATCCTCCTCTGCTCTCTCTCCTTCTCCATTACAAAAGAATTCAAATCTAAAGCCCCTATAAGGCTCCCTAAACCCCAGCCCCCAATTTTGACCTGGAAGATGAGCCTCCTCCCTACAGCCCTGGAGAGAAAGCTTCTGGAGATAAAACTCCATCCTCTAGCCCTTCCTTCTCCGAAATAGGAAGCAATGACTCCAAAACCCCAAAAGAGAAATTTCCACACACCTCCCCACGACCCCCACCACCACCCCCCCACCCCGCCCTTACATCAGCCTGGTCCTGAAGCGAACACATTTTTCCTTTCAGAGAGGTAATGGGACCAGAAGGCCCTACATGGGTTCACTCAATTGAGAAATTGAGCCTTTCTCAATTTCTGATATGAGCCAAATTGAAGAAAAATTGAGATCTTTTTCAGAAAATCCTACTAGATATAGAAAAGAATTCCTCTGCCTTACACAAAATGTTAAATGTTACATTTAACCTGAAATGATATTTATTACATCCTAAATGCCACTTTAACCCCTGATGAAAAAGAACAGATATGGTAGGCAGCCCAGACTCATGCTGATCAGCTCCATAACCAATATAGGACTAATCTGGTAGCTGATGATGCAGTCCCTTTAACTGAGCCACAGTGGACATATCAAGCAGTTGATGCTGGCATCCAGTACCTGCATCATATGACCACCTGTTTATTAGAAAGAATGCTAAAAGCTCTTACATTCATGTTAACTATGATAAGATTAGGGAAGTGACTCAAGAAAAAGATGAAAATCCTGCCCTTTTTCATTCACGGCTTACTGAGGTAGTTCAAAAATACACTAATCTAGATATTTCCACCCCCTCTGGACTTCTGTACCTACATATCTAGTTCATAAGTTAGTCAGCCACTGTTATTCACTGAAAACAATGCCAGTTAGAGAAAGGCCCCAAAACCCCTAAGTGAGATCTCCTAGAATTAGCCTTTAATGTTTTCAACAATAGGGAGGAAGAAGCAAAAAAAGAAAAAGAAAGGCCAAATGTGCTTTATTCACTGCAGTACCCAAGAAAAACAATTCAAACCCTTTGTCCCATCAATCTCGGCCCACCCATTTGGGACCTAACCCTCCAGGCCCCTGCTTCAGATGTAACCAAACGGGACACTGGGCTAAGTCCTGCCCAAACCCCCGGATGCCCACCAAACCCTGCCCAACTGCAAACAATGGGGCCACTGGAAAATGGATTGTCCTCAGACACTACCACCAAATCTTGTGGTCTGAGAACCCCAATGGGCCGGGAACCAGACTCAGGGGGGCCCTTTTACCCCAGACCATGGTTCCTCAGATGAGGTGAGAGATGATCCAATTGTGCCTGAGTTATTCCAGTGACAGAGCCCAAGCTCCAGACCCCAAGTCCGCCCCATACAGATGGACTCAGAGCTTTGGCTAATTGGCACAGTGGCCGGCACAGTCTCATTCCTGATAGACACTGGAGTGGCCTTTTCACTTTTAACTTCCTTTAAGGGCCCTCTCCAACCTTCAGAAGTGGCTATCAAAGGGTGCTCAGGCATCCCTTTTTATCCCAAAATAACCCCTCCTCTCCTTTGTTCCTTTGGTGAAAGTGAAAGTGAAGTCGTGTCCGACTCTTTGTTACCCCATGGATGGAGGAGTCTTGTATGGGATTTTCCAGGCAAGAGTACTGTAGTGGGCTGCCATTTCCTTCTCCATGGGATCTTCCCAAAGGCAACACTAACACATTTTTTATAGTAGTTCCTCAATGCCCAGTGGCATTGATGGGATGTGATCTTCTGGTTAAGCTACAAACTTCTATAAATCTCCCATTCTTAGATCCCGTATTAATTCTTTGCATCCAAATGGCACCCGAACCCTTAGCCAGTCCTCACACCCAAAACCTGCCCCCTGACTTTCCCCCAGTAGATCCTCAGGTCTGGGACACTGAAGCCCCATCAGTAGCCTGACACCATTCCCCTGTACAGGTTTTTCTTAAAAATCCCTCTCAGGTAATAACCCAAAATCAATATACCCTGGCCACAGAATCCCAACAAGGACTTAAACCAATAATCTCCCAACTGCTCAAACCCGGCCTTTTGCAGCCTATCTGTTCTCATAATACTCCTGTACTGGCAGTCAAAAAGGGACCCCACTCCTGGCATCTAGTCCAAGATCTTCACAAGGTCAATGAGGCCATAATACCCATACACCCCATGACCACTAATCCCTATACCCTTTTCTCACATACTCCCCCTGACACACTCTACTTCATGGTACTGAACCTCAAAGATGCTTTCTTTACTGTACTTCTACATCATTCTTCACAGCCCCTATTTGCCTTCACCTGGATGGGCCCAGACACATACCAATCTCAGCAATTAACTTGGACCATTTTACCACAAGGGTGTAGAGATAGCCCTCATTTTTTTGGTCAAGCTCTTCAAAGGGACCTACAAACTTCAGACTTAGGCTCTACTACCTTGCTCCAATATGTAGACAATTTATTGTTATGTAATTCCTCTTGTGGAGAAGGAAATGGCAACCTACTACAGTATTCTTGCCTAGAGAATACTGTGGACAGAGGAGCCTGGTGGGCTGCTGTCCATATGGTTGCACAGATTTGGACACGACTGAAGTGACTTAGCATGTGTGCGTGCACTGGAGAAGGAAATGGCCACCCACTCCAGTTTTCTTGCCTGGAGAATCCCAGGGACAGAGGAGCCTGGTGGGCTGCCATCTA
Source organism: Bos indicus x Bos taurus (assembly GCF_003369695.1). Lineage (NCBI taxonomy): Eukaryota > Metazoa > Chordata > Mammalia > Artiodactyla > Bovidae > Bos > Bos indicus x Bos taurus. The sequence continues at coordinate 19,392 of NW_020867213.1, read as the reverse complement.
TGGGTAACACAGAATCAGACACGACTGAAGTAACTGAGCAGCAGCAGTAGCAGTTCGTCTTGCCACAACTGCATAGTCCACACTGCGATAGTATTAAATGCACTAGGCAACTGGGCTACAGAGTCTCGCTTTCAAAAGCACAAATTGCTTCCACCACTGTCAATTACATGGGATTGCTTCTCACCCCCACATCCAAAATAATCCCAGCTCATAGACTTTGAACCTTGACACAGACCCCCAGGTCCCAAACCAAGAGGAAACTTATTTCTCTATTCAGTGCAGTTCAGTCACACAGTCGTGTCCAACTCTTTGCGACCCCATGAATTGCAGCATGCCAGGCCTCCCTGTACATCAGCAACTCCCGGAGTTCACTCAAACTCACGTCCATCGAGTCAGTGATGCCATCCAGCCATCTCATCCTCTGTCGTCCCCTTCTCCTCCTGCCCCCAATTCCTCCCAGCATCAGGATCTTTTCCAATGAGTCAACTCTTCTCATGAGGTGGCCAAAGATTTGGAATTTCAGCTTTAGCATCAGTCCTTCCAAAGAACACCCAGGACTGATCTCCTTTAGAATGGACTGGTTGGATCTCCTTGCAGTTCAACGGACTCTTAGGAGTCTTCTCCAACATCACAGTTCAAAAGCATCAATTCTTTGGCACTCAGCTTTCTTTATAGTCCAACTCTCACATCCATACATGACTACTGGAAAAACCATAGCCTTGACTAGATGGACCTTTGTTGGCAAAGTAATGTCTCAGCTTTTCAATATGCTATCTAGGTTGGTCATAACTTTCCTTCCAAGGAGTATGTGCCTTTTAATTTCATGGCTACAATCATGAATCTGCAGTGATTTTGGAGCCCACAGAAAAATAAAGTCTGACACTGTTTCCACTGTTTCCCCATCTATTTCCCATGAAGTGATGGGACCAGATGCCATGATCTTCGTTTTCTGAATGTTGAGCTTTACGCCAACTTTTTCACTCTCCACTTTCACTTTCATCAAGAGGCTTTTTAGTCCCTCTTCACTATCTGCCGTAAGGGTGGTGTCATCTGCATATCTGAGGTTATTGATATTTCTCCCAGCAATCTTGATTCCAGCTTGTGCTTCTTCCAGCCCAGTGTTTCTCATGATGTACTCTGAATATAAGTTAAATAATCAGGGTGACAATATACAGCCTTGACGTACTCCTTTTCCTATTTGGAACCAGTCTGTTGTTCCATGTCCAGTTCTAACTGTTGCGTCCTGACCTGCATACAGGTTTCTCAAGACGCAGGTCAGGTGGTCTGGTATTCCCATGTCTTTCAGAATTTTCCACAGTTTGTGGTGATCCACACAGTCAAAGGCTTTGGCATAGTCAGTAAAGCAGAAATAGATGTTTTTTCTGATACTCTCTTGCTTTTTCAATGATCCAGCAGATGTTGGCAATTTGATCTCAGGTTCCTCTGCCTATTCTAAAACCAGCTTGAACATCTGGAAGTTCATGGTCCACATATTGCTGAAGCCTGGCCTTTCTCTGTTAGGTCTATTAAAAACTTCTTCCAAATATGGGTCCCAAATTTTGCCCTCCACGCAAAACCTCTCTACCAAGCCACTAGAGGAAACTTAGATGAACCCCTATGGGCCCCCACCTCTCTCCACACCCCAATACAAACTCTTATCCAACATTTACTACAGGCTCCTTCTCTTTACTTACCTGGTTACACCAAGCCTTTTTTCCTTTTTGTACATTCTTGACAAGGGCATGTAGGGATTCTGTGTGAAAAAGGGGGGATATATGGGGACCTCTAGCTACATTATGTAAATAACTCATCTCATCACAGATGGCCACCTTGTCTCCAGGCCTTAGTTGCAACTACCCTCTTAATACCTGAAGCCCCAAAACTAACCCCAAATTCTCCTCTAAATGTGTGCTCACCTCATTCCTTCAAAGATTTACTCTCTCATTGGGCTTTCCTTTGTCTGCCCCCTCCTTGACTACAGATCCTCCATGCATACCTCCTTGACCCATCCCTTTCTTTTATGCCTTGTAAACCTCTTAATCCTGCTAGCTTACTCCCTAAACCAGATCCAGAAGCACAACACCTATCTCATGACTGTGTTCAGACCTTAGATGTGACACAATCCCTTTGAACATATAAGGAGCCTGGTGGGCTACAGTCCATGGGGTCACAAAGAGTCGGACATGACTGAGCGACTTCACTTCACGCTATAGTCCATGGACAGCCCGACAAATTTACCCCCTACCCCTTGCCTCATCAAGTCAACCACACTCCCAGCTCACACATCTTCACAATAGGCTGAACTGATAGCTCTTACACAAGCTTTGACCCTAGCAAAAGACCAAAAGATAAACATTTACACTGACTCCAAATATGCCTGTAACATACTACATTCTAACATTATAATCTGGAGGAAGAGGGAATTCCTGACTCAGAAGAGCACACCTATTCTCAATGCTTCTTTTATTTTTGAATTCCTCCATGAGGCTCAGCTCCAAAAACAAGCTGCTGTAATACATTGCTGGGACATCAGCTACATGGTCCTATCTCCTTTTATAACAATATAGCAGATCACAAAGCAAGGTGGCAGGCCACCTCTGTCAGTCTTGTCTTTACTATAGCCCAAATTGATGAGCCTAACATCTGCATATTACTTTCATATTTACATTCCCTTTTCCAACCCTCTGCAAAAGTACTTAAGGCTTTCCTTCAGAATTTTATTGAACTAAGAACAATGTGACTTATTTAATAATATGACCCAAATGTGTACCATTTGTCAGTGGACAAATCCTAATTCTAACATTCGCCCCCCTCCTTTCCCCAACCACCAAATTCGTAGACATCTTCCCACACAAGACTGGCAGGTAGAGTTCACCCACATGCCACCCGTAAAAGGGGTTAAATTTCTTCTAGTCTTCGTAGATACATTTTCTGGATGGATTGAAGCTTTCCCGACTACTAACAAATGAGCCCCTACTGTGGCTTGCCTTATTCTTACTGAAATCCTCCCCAGATATGGAATGCCTTCCTCCCTCCAGTCTGACAACAGGCCCAAGTTCACATCCCAAATCCCCCAAAATATTGCACTAGCACTTCAAGTTCCTTGGAGGTTTCACATTCCTTATCATCTCCAGTCTTCTGGTAAGGTTGAGAGAGCCAAAACAAACTCTGACCAAATTAATGATTGAACTTAATCATGCCTGGACTAGACTCCTCCCTTTAGCCCTCTTAAAGGTCTGGGCCTTACCAAAAAAAAAAAAAACAACCCTTAAATATCAATCTATTCGAGGCCATGTATGAGAGATCCATAGTACCTTTAGGTCTTCCCCCCTCCCAGGACAGTCTCAAACTGCCATCCCATCTTCCTATTCCTTTATTTGCCCAGATACAAGATACCCTTTGGCAACATGTGGATGACTTACTCCCTCGACCACACCCCAACCTTCCATACCCATCCCTTCAAATAGGAGACAAATTTTGTATGACAACTCAGTTCCACTCAGATCTAACCCCAAAATGACAAGTTCAGTAATACTGCTGACCCCTACCCCTGCAAAAGTAAAAGATATCACCCCTTGAATTCTGTTCATATTTTTACTTATTATGTATTTTCACATTTGTGTTGCCTATTTCTTATATTTTTGTATAGCCTATTTTATTTGCAATTCTCCTTCATGTGTACAGAGTCATATTTTGGAGTTTTAATATATGGGAAATGTTTGAGATTTCTTGTTCCTCTCCCACCATACCTCACATACCCTATTCCCCCTACTGTTAATATCTTAAAATATCATGGCCTACTTGACATAATTAATGAACCAATCCTGACACACTATCAACTAAGGCCTATAATTTATCCATATTTTATTAGCATTTACCTAATTGTTTTTCTGTTCAGAATCCCATCCTATGTAACACATTACATTATTTACTGTTTCCCTTACCTTCCTATTTCTTTTGACAGCTTTTCAGAATTGCCTTGTTTTTGATGACTTTGAGAGCTTTGAGCATTTCTGACCTGATATTTTGGTGAATGACCCTCAATTTGAATGTATGTGATGTCTTATAGTGATTATAAAGGTGTTATGAGTTTGCAGGTGAATGACTACAAAGGCAAAGTGCTGTTTTCATCATATTCTATTAAGCTCACATATCACCTATATAGCTGTTCAATATCAAATAATTATGGCAGAGATAGTTTTGTAGTGTTTCCCCATTGTAAAGTTATTATTATTTTTTTCCTTCCCCTTTTTAGTCTGTGCTCCTAGTCACTATTCAGAGTGGGAAGTTAAGCTTCCCTCTCATCAAGTGTGGAATATCTAAATACATTAATTGCTTGAAATTCTTCTGAAGAGGAGACTTGTACCTTTTCCCTATTTATTTGTTTATTCAATTATTTGTATCAGTAGAAACTCATGGAAATTATTTTATGTTTTGTGTTATAGTGCAATGCTACATTATTTAATTTATTGCTCAGTTTATTTCAGCTTTATCTATTTGTAGTTTTTCATTTGGCCCCTTGACATAGTTCTGTTTTGGGGGTAGGGGGTAAGGCTGTATATATTGTTTTTGGAACCCCTGGATTAGCAAGATCCCCTGGAGGAGAGCATGGGAACCCACTCCAGTACACTTGCCTGGTGGGCTATAGCCCATAGGGTGGCAAAGAGTCAGACATGACTCAAACGACTTAGCATGTACACACCCATTATTAGAGTATACTGCACAAGAGTTTTATCTCTTTACTTTCTTGTGCTCATTACAAATTTATCTTGTGTATTTTCTGTACCAATCTTAGAACCAGCTACTACTGTTTTCTTTTATGGAGAATGTTATTATAATATTATTAGAAAAAAATAGTAGTGTTTACTACTACAGTGTGAACAGCAAAGTAAAAATATATATGTATATATTAACCTGCTTATTGACACATAACTGCAAATATTTATGTCTCCAACTGTATCTATATTACACTCTGTGAGTCCATCCTAATGTCTCCAACTCTAATCCATTATCACACAGATAATTTTAGCCTGTTTTCCTTCATATCTCCTTCCCTTGATTATATAACTATCTATAAACTGTCACTCTGGAAAACTTCATTCCATCCACCATTGTTTAACTTAACTTTCATTTCCAATATACAAATATAGTATCAGAATTATTAACTATTATTCCTAAACAACACAACTTTATCAACTAGAAAATAGTGCTTATGGAAAGTTATTTGCCATTAGTCTTACAGACTCCATTAATTTCCAAAGTTATTTAAGCCAACACTTATTTTCCCTAATCCTTTTGGTTACATTTATAATATTGTTGATTTTTTTTCATATTTTGTATTACACCTTGTGATCCTTTAACTTCTTAAAAGATTGTTTTAATTGAATACATCAATTCACTTTTTTTGATGTAATGATATGGGTTGATGTACCCACTATCAGGGGCTTCCCCACTGGCTCATTGGTAAAGAATCCACCTCCTATGCAGGAGTCATAGGAGATGCAAATTTAACCCCTGGATTAGCAAGATCCCCTGGAGGAGAGCATGGGAACCCACTCCAGTACGCTTGCCTGGTGGGCTATAGCCCATAGGGTGGCAAAGAGTCAGACATGACTCAAACGACTTAGCATGTACGCACCCATTATTAGAGTATACTGCACAAGAGTTTTATCTCTAAGAACTCATGGATTTTTATTTATTCATGATTTATAATCAATTAATTGTTTCCTTTGATCAGAAATCTTGGTTCATATTTTGCAGGAAATAGCATTTTGTTACCAAACACTCTCTAGATGATGTTTTGTTTTGTTTTTCATAACTTTAATTCCAAAATCATTGACTGCTATCATGTTAACCATTCAGTATATAGCTGTTCAGTATCAAATACTTATCAGACTGTTTCCCAGGTGGCACTAGTAGTAAAAAACCTGCCTGCCAATGCAGGAGATATAAGAGACATGGGTTTGATATTGGGGCCAGGAAGATCCCCTGGAGGAGGGCATGACATCCCACTCCAGTACTCTTGCCTGAAGAATCCCATGGACAGAGGAGCCTGGTAGTTTACAGACTGTAGTGTTTCACAGAGTTGGACATGACTAAAGTGACTTCACACACACGCAGGTAAGCATGCACCAGACTGTAGCTTCAATGCAAGTTGATAATCGCCTCCTTAAAACAAGGAAATTATTTTCCTGTAGATTATCAAGAGGGATCCAAAATAATCACTTGAGTTCTTTTAAAATAGAAGAGAAAGACAAAAGGAGAAGTCAGAGAGAGAGATGAAATTTGGAATAGGTTAGACAGTGTAATGTAAGAATAATGCAACAAGCCATTGTTGACTTTGAAGATGGAGGAAGCAGAGCACAAGCAAAGGAATTTAATGGCCTAAATGCTAGAAATGGCCTTGAGGTGACAGCCAGAAAAAAAAAAGAAAAGAAAAGAAAAAAAAAGTGGGAATCTTTGTCCTACAATTTAAGGGAACTGAATTCTGCCAACAATACAAATGATTAGGAAATGAACTGTCTTCTAAATCCTCTAGAAAAGAGAACAGATGAACCTACTTCTTGATTTTGTATGACAAGGCTCACTGAATTTATGACCAAACAGAATTGTAAAATAATGTATTTAGTAGTTTAAGCCACTGAAGTTGAAGAAATTGTTAGAGCAGCAATATAAAACTACTTTAGTTATGGAGAGTTTTAACTCCAATGTTATTTTTTTTTCCACTTTTTTAAAATTTTTATTTTATTTTTTAATTTCACAATATTGTATTGGTTTTGCCATATATCAAAATGAATCTGCCACAGGTATACATGTGTTCCCCATCCTGAACCCTCCTCCCTCTTCTCTCCCCATACCATTGACAAAATTCAACATCCATTTATGATAAAAACTCTCCAGAAAGCAGGAATAGAAGGAACATATCCAATGTTATTTAAATATTTTGAAGTAACATGTAGTTCCTATAAACAATATCAGATATTCTCAATGTATTTATTTAGTATTTATTCTTTCATTTCACTTATTGTCTTTACTTTTTCTTATTGGTGAAGTAGATATTTTAACATTTCTTTCATGAAGTCTGTTGGTGTGAGCTATCAGATAAAAGGTTATAACTTCTCAGTTGTACTAGATTTTTGCTATTTTCCTCCAGCAGTTTGAAGCTAATGTTTTGTTGTATAGTCTTGCTTGATTTCTTTTAGGTAATCTATAATTTTTCTTTAGAAGCTTTGACAATTCCTTTTTTCTTTTCCCTTTGGTATCTTGTGATGTCACTAGATATGTTTAGGTGAAAACTTAATTTTATGTTCCTTGCATTTCACTTAGTGTGTACTTTCCAATTAAAATTCATGATTATAATAGAGAGGAAAACTCAGCTTCTGTTTATTTAAATATAAGATGTTTATAATTTCCTGCATTTATCCCTTCTTTAAAACATGCTTTGGATGTTGAAGTTCTATTATAATCTCTCAAATCTCTTTATCATATGTAGTTCTTTCATAAATTTTATCTTTTTATTGCTCACTGTGCTCACAGTCAATATCTTAGCCTTTCTTTCGAAGTTTAATATATTTAAAGCCATGAGAGTGTTCACTTATAGCATTCTAATATTTACTTATTTATACAAACTATCTTTGGAGATACAATGGAAACAGTGACAGGCTTATTTATTTATTGGCCTCCAAAATCACTGCAGATGGAGACTGCAGCCATGAAATTAAAAGACACTTGCTCCTTGGAAGAAAAACTATGATCAACCTAGACAGAATATTAAAAAGCAGAGACATTATTTTGCCAACTGAGGTTTAGTCTAGTCAAAGCTATGGTTTTTCCAGTAGTCATGTATGGATGTGCAAGTTGGCCCATAAAGAAAGCTGAGCACCGAAGAATTGATGATTTTGAATTATAGTGTTGGAGAAGACTCTTGAGAGTCCCTTGGACTGCAAGGAGATAAACAGTCAATCCTAAAGGAAATCAGTCCTGAATATTCATTGAAACAACTGATGCTGAAGCTGAAACTCCAATACTTTGGCCCCCTGATAAGAAGAACTGACTAACTGGAAAAGTCCTTGATGCTGGGAAATATCGAAGGCAGGAGGAGAAGGGGACGAGAGAGGATGTGATGTTGGATGGTATCACCGACTCGATGGACATGAGTTTGAACAAGCTCTGAAAGTTGGTGATGGACAGGGAAGTCTGACTTGCTGCAGTCCATTAGGTCCCAAAGAGTCAGACATGAATGAGCAACTGAACTGAACTGACTGATATTCTATTCAGACTCTCAACAGAGTAGTTGATTGCCCATCCACACTGGGGAGAACTATCTATTTAATGATTAATTTCTATATTGAATGGAAGCAACAAGAGTAACACTCTCATTCTTGAATTTTAGTGGAAAGGCTTTCAGCTGCTCATCATTTGGTAACATGCTTGGCTGTGGACTTGCTATATATGGATTTTATTATATTGAAATATACTCTCTCTATACTCACTTTTGGAGAAGGCAATGGCATCCCATTCCACTACTCTTACCTGGAAAATCCCATGGACGGAGGAGCCTGGTAGGCAGCAGTTCATGGGGTCAGCACAGAGTCGGACACGACTGAGCGACTTCACTTTCACTTTTCACTTTCATGCATTGGAGAAGGAAATGGCAACCCACTCCAGTGTTCTTGCCTGGAGAATCCCAGGGACGGGGGAGCCTGGTGGGCTGCCATCTATGGGGTCGCACAGAGTCGGACACGACTGAAGTGACTTAGCTGCAGCATACTCACTTTGATAAGTGACGTTATTATAAATGAATTTTGAATTTTGTTCAATGATGTTCTGCTTCTATTGAGATGATTATGTGCTTTTATCCTTCAATATATTAATGTGGTGTATCACACTGATTAATTTATGAATAATGAACTGTGCTGTTTTGATTTTTTTTTTATTGTTAATATTTTGTTGAGGGTTTTTGCATCTATATTCATCAAAGTTATTGGTTTGTAGTTCTGTTTTTTATAGTTGTCTTTGTTTTGATATCAGTATAATGGTGGCCTTGTACAATGTATTTGGGAGTGTTTCCTCCTTTTCAAATTTTTGAAATAGAGGATAAGTATTAGCTTTTCTTTACATGTTTGGTAAATTTCCCAGTGAAGCCATCTGGTCTAGATTTTTGTTTGCAGGGAGTTTTGTGGGATTTTTTTTTTTTTTAATTACTGATACTATTTCACTTCCTGTGTTCAAATCTCTTCAAAGTATCTGCTTCTTCTTAACTCAGTGTTGGCGGACTGAATGTCACTAGAAATTTGTCCATTTCTTCTAGGTTGTCCACTTTGTGGGCATATTTCTTTTTATACTATTCTTATGACTTTTTGGTATCTCTGTGGTATTGGTTGATATTTCTCCTCTTTTGTTTATTTGAGTCCTGTCTCTTTTGTTCATTGCAAGTCTGACTAAAGGTTTTTGATTTTGTATATACATATACAAAATTTTTATTGATTTTTGTATGTATATATATATAAATATATATATTCTTACATGTATTTTATTTCCTCTGTTATCCGTTTTTTTTTCTTTTTCCTTCTGCTGCTCTATTTCTTTTTCTAATTCTTTAGTTTATAAGTTAAGTTATTTACTTGAGATTTCTCTTGTTTCTTAAAGAAATTTTTCACTTCATCCTATAGATTTCTATAACTATGATTTCCTTTTCATTTGTATTGAGAAATTTCCTGATATCCTTTTTTGTTTCTAACAGTGACCCTTTTTTTGGTTTGTTTTGTTTTGCTTTTTAGTAGCATATTGTTTACTCTGCACCAGTTCTGATTTTCTATTTCCTTTTATCTCTTTTTTTTTTTTTTTTTTTTGACTTAGTTTCCAGTGTTTTTTGGTTTTGTTTTTCTCTCTCTCTCTCTCTCTTTTTTTTTTTTTTTTTTTTTTGCAGTTTTGGTTGGAAAGAGTGCTTGGCAAAATTTTTCTCCTCTTAAATTTGTTGAGGTTTGTTTTGAGACCTGGTATTTTGTCTATCCAGAAGCATGTCCAGAATGCTTGAAAGAATATATATTCTGCATTTGTGCAAGTAGTGTCCTACAGATATTTGGTCAAACTGTTTTTCTGTGTAATATAGGACCTTCAGTTCAGTTCAGTTCAGTTGTTCAGTCGTGGCCGACATTTTGCTACCCAATGAACTGCAGCACGCCAAGCCTCCCAGTCCATCACCAACTCCCAGAGTTCACCCAAACTCATGTGCATTGAGTCCGATGATGCCATCCAGCCATCTCATCCTCTGTCATCCCCTTCTCCTTCTGCCCCCAATCCCTCCCAGCATCAGAGTCTTTTCCAATGAGTCAACTCTTCGCATGAGGTGGCCAAAGTATTGGAGTTTCAGCCGTTAGCATCAGTCCTTCCATGAACACCCAGGGCTGATCTCGCTTAGAATGGACTGGTTGGATCTCCTTGCAGTCCAAGGGACTCTCAAGAGTCTTCTCAAACACCACAGTTCAAAAGCATCAATTCTTCAGCACTCAGCCTTCTTCACAGTCCAACTTTCACATCCATACATGACCACTAGAAAAACCATAGCCTTGACTAGACGAACCTTTGTTGGCAAAGTAATGTCTCTGCTTTGGAATATGCTATCTAGGTTGGTCACAACTTTCCTTCCAAGGAGTAAGTGCCTTTTAATTTCATGACTGCAATCACCATCTGCAGTGATTTCTGGAGCCCCCCAAAAAATAAAGCCTGACACTGTTTCCACTATTTCCCCATCTATTTCCCACGAAGTGATGGGACCAGATGCCATGATCTTAGTTTTCTGAATGTTGAGCTTTAAGCCAACTTTTTCACTCTTCTCTTTCATTTTCATCAAGAGGCTTTTTAGTTCTTTTTCCCTTTCTGCCATAAGGGTGGTGTCATCTGCATATCTGAGGTTATTGATATTTCTCCCAGCAATCTTGATTCCAGCTTGTGCTTCTTCCAGCCCAGTGTTTCTCATGATGTACTCTGCATATAAGTTGAATAAGCAGGGTGACAGAATACAGCCTTGACGTACTCCTTTTCCTATTTGGAACCAGTCTGTTGTTCCATGTCCAGTTCTAACTGTTGCTTCCTGACTTGCATACAGGTTTCTCAAGAGGCAGGTCAGGTGGTCTGGTATTCCCATCTCTTGAAGAATTTTCCACAGTTTATTGTGATCCACACAGTTGAAGGCTTTGGCATAGTCAATAAAGCAGAAATAGATGTTTTTCTGGAACTCTCTTGCTTTTTTGATGATCCAGCAGACGTTGGCAATTTGATCTCTGGTTCCTCTGTCTTTTCTAAACCAGCTTGAACATCTGGAAGTTCACTGTTCACATACTGCTGAAGCCTGGCTTGGAGAATTTTGAGCATTACTTTACTAGCGTGTGAGATGAGTGCAATTGTGCGGTAGTTTGAGCATTTTTTGGCATTGCCCTTCTTTGGGATTGGAATGAAAACTGACCTTTTCCAGTCCTGTGGCCACTGCTGAGTTTTCCAAATTTGCTGGTGTATTGAGTGCAGCACTTTCATAGCATCATCTTTCAGGATTTGGAATAGCTCAACTGGAATTCCATCACCTCCACTAGCTTTGTTCATAGTGATGCTTTCTAAGGCCCACTTGACTTCACATTCCAGGATGTCCGGCTCTAGGTGAGTGACCACAGCATCGTGATTATCTTGGTCATGAAAATCTTTTTTGTACAGTTATTCTCTGTATTCTTGCCACCTCTTCTTAATATCTTCTGCTTCTGTTAGGTCCATACCATTTCTATCCTTTATCAAGCCTATCTTTGCATGAAATATTCCCTTGGTATCTCTAATTTTCTTGAAGAAATCTCTAGTCTTCCCCATTCTGTTGTTTTCCTCTATTTCTTTGCATTGATCACTGAGGAAAGATTTCTGATCTCCCCTTGCTATTCTTTGGAAGCCTGCATTCAGATGCTTCTATATTTCCTTTTCTCTTTTGCTTTTCACTTCTCTTCTTTTCACAACTAGTTTTAAGGCCTCCCTAGACAGCCATTTTGCTTTTTTGCATTTCTTTTCCATGTGGATGGTCTTGATCCCTGTCTCCTATACAATGTCATGAACCTCCATCCATAGTTCATCAGGCACTCTATCAGATCGAGTCCCTTAAATCTATTTCTCACTTCCACTGTATAATCATAAGGAATTTGATTTAGGTCATACCTGAATGGTCTAGTGATTTTCCCTTCTTTTTCAATTTAAGTCTGAATTTGGCAATGAGGAGTTCATGATCTGAGCCAGTCAGCTCCCAGTCTTGTTTTTGCTGACTGTATAGAGCTTCTCCATCTTTGGCTGCAAAGAATATAATCAATCTGATTCTGGTTTTGACCATCTGGTAATTCCATGTGGAGAGTCTTCTCTTGTGCTGTTGGAAGAGGATGTTTGCTATAACCAGTGTGTTCTCTTGGCAAAATTCTGTTAGCCTTTGCCCTGCTTCATTCTGTACTCCAAGGCCAAATTTTCATATTACTCCAGGTGTTTCTTGACTTCCTACTTTTGCATTCCAGTCCCCTGTAAAGAAAAGGACATCTTTTATGGGTGTTCTAGAAGGTCTTGTAGGCCTTCATAGAACCATTCAACTTCAGCTTCTTAAGCATTATTGGTTGGAGCATAGACTTGGATTACTCTGATATTGAATGGCTTGCCTTGGAAACAAACAGAGATCATTCTATTGTTTTTGAGATTGCATCCAAGTACTGCATTTTGGACTCTTTTGTTGACTATGATGACTACTCCATTTCTTCTAAGTGATTCTTGCCCACAGTAGTAAATATAATGGTCATCTGAGTTAAATTCACCCTTTCCAGTCCATTTTTGTTTGCTAATTCCTAAAATGTTGATGTTCACACTTGCCATCTCCTGTTTGATCACTTCCAATTTGCCTTGATTCATGAAACTAACATTCCATGTTCCTATGCAATATTGCTCTTCACAGCATTGGACTTTAATTCCATCACCTGTCACATCCACAACTGCTTGTTGACTTTGCTTTGGCTCTGTCTCTTTATTCTTTCTGGGGTTAGTTTTCCACTGATCTCCAGTAGCATATAGGACACCTACCAACCTGGGGAATTCATCTTTCAGTGTCCTATCTTTTTGCCTTTTCATACTGTTCATGGGGTTCTCAAGGCAAGAATACTGAAGTGGTTTGCCATTCCCTTCTCCAGTGGACCACATTCTGTCAGAACTCTCCACCATGACCCACCCATCTTGGGTGGCCCTGGATGGCACAGCTCATAGTTTCATTGAATTAGACAAGGCTGTGGTCTTTAATCAGATTGGTTAGTTTTCTGATATTGAGGTTTTCAGTCTGCCTGCCTTCTGATGGAGAAGGATAAGAGGCTTATGGAAGCTTCTTGATGGCAGAGCCTGACTAGAGGGAATCTGAGTCTTGCTCTGATAGGTGGGGCTATGCTTAGTAAATCTTCAATCCGATTTTCTATTGAAGGGCAGGGCTGTGTTCCCAACAGTTATCTGACCTGAGGCCAAACTACAGTAGAGGTAATGTAAGATAATGGTGACCTCCTTCAAAAGATCCTATGCAGGCACTCTTACATTCATTGCTCCCAACCCTGCAACAGGCCACCGCTGACCCACCTCCACCAGGGACTCCTGGACACTCACAGGCAAGTCTGGGCCAGTCTCTTGTGGGGTCACTTTTCCTTTCTCCTGGGTCTTGGTGCACACAAGGTTCTGTTTGTGCCCTAGCAGAGTATGTTTTCCAGTCCTGTGTAAGTCCTGGCAGCTCTATGGTGAGTTAATGGCGACCTTTTCTTAGAGGGCTTATGCCATACCCTAGTGCACCCAGAGCCCCTGCCACCCTAGTAGTCCACTGCTGACCCATACCTCCTCAGGAAACATCCAAACACAGTTCTGTTTCAGTCTCTGTGGGGTCTCAGTAAGCAAATATAAACAAAATAAATCACAAGTTTTAAGAAAAAGAAGAAAACCACAAATAATGAAATGTGCCAACAAAGGTCTGTATAGTCAAAGCTATGGTCCTGTATGAGAGTGAGAGTTGGGCCATAAAGAAAACTGAACACTGAGGAATTGGTAGAGTCCCTTGGACTGCAAGAAGATCAAACCAGTCAACCGTAAAATAAATCAGTCCTGAATATTCATTGGAAGGACTGATGCTGAAGTGGAAGCTCCAGTATTTTGGCCAGCTGATGCAAAGAACTGAGTCATTGGAAAAGACTCTGATGCTGGGAAAGATTGAAGGCAGGAAGAGAAGGGGATGACAGAGGGTGAGATGGTTGTATGGGATCACCAACTCAATGGACATGAGTTTAAGCAAGCTCCAGGAGCTGGTGATGGACAGGGAAGCCTGGTCTGCTGCAGTCCATGGGTCACAAAAAATCGGATATGACTGAGTGACTGAACTGAACTGAACTGACTGAAACATTTTGTCCCAATTGTAGGTATAGTTGGAGAAGACAATAGCACCCCACTCCAGTACTCTTGCATGGGAAATCCTATGGATGGAAGAGCCTGGTAGGCTGAAGTCCATGGGGTCGCGAAGAGTCAGACACGACTGAATGACTTCGCTTTCACTTTTCACTTTCTTGCTTTGGAGAAGGAAATGGCAACCCATTCCAGTGTTCTTGCCTGGAGAATCCCAGGGGCAGGAGAGCCTGGTGGGCTGCCATCTCTGGGGTCGCACAGAGTTGGACACGACTGAAGCAACTTAGCAGCAGCAGCAGCAGCAATAGGTATAGTTCTGAAGTCTTGAGAGGAATCTGTTTATACCTGATATATATCTTGACCTATAAATTCTAAAGAGTGATCTTTTTTTATTTTATTTATGTATTCATGTATGTACACATATGTATGTATGTAATTTATTGCTTCTAAAGCAATACATTGCAGTTCTCAAGGTAACCCCAGAGTTAGATCACCACTATTTTGGGAATCTGAATTATCTTTTTAAAAATATACTTCTCAAAATAAGTGCATGAATACATACCCTTTGTCTTACAAATAATATGTCTAAATATCTGATTTAGTCCTTTCCAACTAGATTCAAAGGGTGATCTTTGTAAATGTCTATTCTATTATATACTGTCACTTCAATTATGAATTGATATACCCAAGAGTACTTCTTAGTTGAAGAAGTGTTTGTAACTTTCATTTGGCCCTCCACATCTGTGGTTCATGCAACACAGACAGTATGATAATGTAGTACATATTTGTTGAAAAGCATCTGTGTATAAGTGGTCTGCACACTTCAAACCTGTGTTGTTTAAGAGTCAACCTTATTTGTAAAATTGGAAAATCTCCTCCTTTATGGAGGGAGTCGTTATATAACATGAGTACTAATGATTACAGATTGACTTAGCTATCATTATCTAGTGTTTTGGCAATGTGAAAATTTTTCAGTCTACATAAGAAACATTTGACACATAAGTATATGTTTATATAGATTTTATAGTAGATTCAGATTGTTTGTGTTTACTAAATTCCTTCTGAAGTCTTGCACAACTCTTTCTGACCTCATGGATTGCAGCACACCAGGCCTCTCTTCCTCTACTGTCTTTAAGAGCTTGCTCAAATTTGGTGATGCCTATAACCACCTCATTCTATGCTACCACCTTCTCCTTTTTCCCTCCACCTTTCCTAGCATCAGAGTCTTTTCCAATGGTTCAGCTTTTTGCATCAAGTGGTTAAAGTATTAGAGCTTCAGTTTCAGCATCAGTCCTTCCAATGAATATTCAAGGTTGATGGAGATACTATATAATGAAAGGTAAGATTGGCAATATACTGCTAGGGCTCAATTAATTTAGCAGTCGCCTTTAATACATGCACATATGGTAAACAGTCCCAGGTATCAGGCTAAGGGAAATGCAACAAAATTATCAATCAAAATTATTAGTCATGGGAAATCTGGCAGCCTCTGGAGAAGATTCTCTCTGCCCTGCCCCCAGGTCAACTCAGAGTGTGTGCAGTTTTAGTCAGTGGAGTTCCTGCTTCCCATATTTCTCCTCTTAGTCCCAGTGTTCCTTAAACCAGTCAATGGGGCTGATCTTCCCCATGTTAGGACCCAAGGACAAAGGCAATTCATCGTGGCTCAACTCCTCACTTCCCATGGTGGAGGTCCACACTTTTCTTTCCGTCCCTACTTAGGGGCATAGGTCCTGATCACTTTTCTTCCCTTCATACTGGATTATGTATGTATCTTTCTTACTCCCTTAGTTCTACAAGAGTCTTTCTGCCAGTATTATATACACAATATTACATGATACAGAAGGTGGGAAGGGTATAAACAATTTGAAATCCTCATATATTGCTGGTAGAAATCTAAAACAGTACAACAGTTTGGAAATCAGGCTGGTTGTCCCTCAAATGGTTAAATAAAGAGTTACCATAAGAGACAAACTGCTCTACACCAAGGTATATGCTCAGAGGAAATGAAAACATGTTCATGAAAACATCTGTACATTAATGTTCACAGTAGCCTTATTCATAATAGGCAAATGTAACAACAACTCAAATTTCCACCAACTGATGAATAAATGAAATGCTGTTTTGATATAATAAAATAATTGACAATGAAAAGGAATACTATAACATGAATGAATCTTAAGAAAATGCTAAGTGAAAGAAGTAATTCCATTAAATTATTAAATGTTCAGAATAGGCAGATCTATAGATACAAAAATTGTAGAGTAAGTGTTATTGTCTTTGTTTAGGGGATTATTCAAATATTCTATGGACAGAGGTTCATAACATTGTACAGGAGGCAGTGATTTAAAAAATCCTCAAGAAAAAGAAATGCAAAATGGTTGTCTGAGGAGGCCTTACACAAAGCTGAGAAAAGAGAGAAGTGAAAGGTAAAAGAGAAAAGGAAAGATAGATCCATCTGAATGCAGAATTCCAAAGAATAACAAGGAGAGACAAGAAAGGCTTCTTAATAACAATGCAAAGAGAGGAAAACAATAGAATGGGAAAGACTAGAGTTCTCTCAAGAAAATTAGAAATGCTAATGGAAAATTTCATGCAAATGTGGGCACAAAAAAAGGACAAAAATGGTGTAGATCTAACAGGAGCAGCAATATTAAGAAGAGGTAGCAAAGATACACAGAAGAAACCATACAAAGAGATCTTAAAGACCCAGATAATCACAATAGTGTAATCACTAACCTAGAGCAAGACATCTTTGAGTATGAAGTCAAAATGGGCCTCAGGAAGCATCACTACCAACAAAGCTAGTGGATGTGATAGAATTCCAGCTTAGCTATTTCAAACCCTAAAAAAGAAAAAAAAATGATGCTGTTAAGCTGCTGCACTCAATATGCCAGCAAATTTGGAAAACTCAGCAGAGGCCACAGGACTGGAAATGGTCAGTTTCATTCAGTCCCAAAGTTTCCCAGTTTCATTCATCCAATCCAAAGAAGGGCAATACCAAAGAACGTACAACCTACCACACAATGGCACTCATTTCACATGCTAGCAAAGGAATGCTCAAAATTCTCCAACATAGGCTTCTTCAATACATGAACCAAGAACTTCCAGATGTTCAACTTGGATTTAGAAAAGACAGAGGAAGCAGACATCAAATTGCCAACATCCATTGGATCATAGAAAAAGCAAGGGAATCTGAGAAGATATCTACTTCTGCTTCATTGAATACAAAAAAGCCTTTGACTGTGTGGATCACAACAAACTGTGGGAATACTTCAAGAGATGGGAATACCAGACCACCTTACCTGTCCCCTGTGAAATCTGTGTGCAGGTCAAGAAGCAACAGTTTAGAACTGGACATGGAACAATGGACTGTTTCAAAGTTGGGAAAAGAGTGTGTCAAGGGTACATATTATCACTGCTTATTTAACTTATATGAAGAGTACATAATGCCAGGCTGGATAAAGCACAAGCTGGAATCAAGATTTCTGGAAGAAATATCAATAACCTCAGATACACAGATGACACCACCCTTATGGCAGAAAGTGAAGAGGAATTGAAGAGCCCCTTGATAAAGGTGAAAGAGAAGAGTGAAAAGCTGGCTTAAAACTCAACATTCAAAAAACTAAGATCATGGATCTGGTCCCATCACTTCATGGCAAATAGATGGGGAAAACAGTGACAGACTTTATTTTCTTGGGCTCCAAAATCACTGCACATGGTGACTACGGCCATGAAATTAAAAAAAAAAAAAAAAACACTTGCTCCTTGGAACAAAAGCTATGACCAACCTGAACAGCATATTAAAAGCAGAGATATTACTTTGCTGACAAAGGTCCGTATAGTCAAACTATGATTTTTCCAGTAGTCATGTAAGGATGTGAGAGTTGGACCATAAAGAAGGCTGAGCACTGAAGACTTGATGCTTTTGACTGTGGTGTTTGAGAAGCCTCTTGAGAGTCCAAGCCTCCTTGGACTTCAAGGAGATAAAGCCAGTCGTTTCTAAAAGAAATCAGTCCTGAATATACATTGGAAAGACTGATGCTGAAATTGAAGCTCCAATATTTTGGCCAACTGATGTGAAGAGCCAGCTCATCAGAAAAGACTGATGTTGGGAAAGATTGAAAGGAGGAGAAGAAGGGACAACAGAGGTTGAAGAGGTTGAAATTGTTGAATGTTATCACCAACTCAATGGACATGAGTTTGAGCAAGCTCCAGGAGATGGTGAAGAACAGGAAAGACTGGTTTCCTGCAGTCCATCGGTTTGCAAAAAGTTGAACACGACTGAGTGACTGAACACGCAAAGGTTCGGACACGACTGAGCGACTGAACTGAGTGACTGAACAATAGCAACAACAACCTAACAGAAGGAAAAGGTAAGGCAAGGTTTACATAAAAAACAAAAGTATAGACTGTGGGCCAGAGAATTTCTGTTTAATGAGCATTACACGTAGTTTTGGTTTTGTAGGAAACCTTGTCATGTGAGCTATGAAATTATTCTGTTAATGGACTCTAAATATAGCTGCTAATGCCCTTCTATTGGTATCTTCATATTAGATAAATCAAGACATTGCTCTGGTTATCATTACTTATTTTAATTCTAGTTATAATACTCAGCTGCTATAAATATAAATTTCTTTATTCTTATCCCCAAATCATTAACATAGATATGATTCAAATTTTGTTATTTTCATAAATATTGAAAGAAACAGCTAAAGTTCACATTGATGGCATTTTTGGAAAAGGATTAAGCATCAGATATTTTTAGTTTTTAAGATATTATTTCTACTAACCTAATGTTTGTTCTGATCTTTTATTCTATCCTCAACTGCCTCCTCTTCACTGACCATCATCTGCTTTATTTATTTAAAGTTACATAAATAATGGTCAAAATATACTAACAAATTAAATATCTAATATATCTTTCAACCCTACATGATAATTCATAAATCTTTCTTAGAAAAA
>NW_020867212.1:0-27011 GCF_003369695.1 Bos indicus x Bos taurus | reverse complement strand
ACTGGTGCAGCTGTCAAGTTGTAAAGTTGTCAGCACCCACTCTGGTCCTGTATAAATGTCAAAGACCTCAAAATCAAGTGGGCTAGGAAGAAAAATAGCTACACTGAGGTAGATTGCTTCATTCCAAAACATCAGATCAAGAACTTTTTTTTTTTTTTTTCATTTTTCCTTCCCTCTGTGACCATCCTTTTTCTAATTCTTACACCATGAAGCTTTTTATAATTCTCTATTATCCACTTTTGCCTTGCCCTGGTCTGGGAAGTTGGCATTGTTCAGTATGTTCATATCATTTAAAAAGATAGTAATCTAGTGTCCAACTAACTGTTGGATTTGCTGTGGTGTTGGTGATCCTATAGTCCTGCCCATTAAGAACTTCTCCCTAATTTTCAATGGCTCTGTTTCCTTGAAACAAACTTGCTGGACAAACACCTCTGGGAGAATAAAGACACAGCTATGTGAAATATATAAATAGGCTAACTGGCTTAAAGAAATATTCACTATTTAGGATCATATTTTTGACTTATTTGCTTCTAGGTTTTTGGATCATGGGTACCTGGCTCAGGAGTGCTCTCCAAACAGCAGGCAGTGTTGTGTTGTTAATAATTATAACTGTCTCCTTAACATGCTACATTCACTCAAAAGTTTTAAATGCATGTGTGCAGCCACTGACAAGCCAACAAAACTTAAAAGGCAAAGAAGACCTCATTCAAGACTTATGCAATAAAGGCAAGGTATTCAACTCAACTACTCCACTAAGATGAAAGGGTGGAGGATATTTAATTTTAAATGCTAGGAAAAGCTAATAGCATTTTTAAGTTCTAGGATAAGCTAATAGAAAAGTTCAAGAGGATACAAGGAGAATAATCAACATTATATAAGTACAGTTATATAAGTCCTATAAGTGCAGTTAACATTCTACACTTAATTTCTAGTAAACTATTGTTCTTGCCAAATGTGTTATTCTTATTTAAATTCTTTGCATTTATTTGCTAAAAATTTATGTGCAAATAATTGGTAAATGTTTATGCATAATTAGTTCTAATGAGGTGGATGAAACTGGAGCCTATTATACAGAGTGAAGTAAGCCAGAAAGAAAAACACCAATACAGTATACTAACGCATATATATGGAATTTAGAAAGATGGTAACAAATATCAAAATTAATCCATCACTCATTTTAATATTTGGCAAAACTAATACAATTATGTAAAGTTTAAAAATAAAATAAAATTGAAAAAAAAAGAAAAGCGCAAACTGCAAAAAAAAAAAAAAGAAAGTTGGTAACAATAACCCTGTATACGAGACAGCAAAAGAGACACTGATGTATAGAACAGTCTTTTGGACTCTGTGGGAGAGGGAGAGGGTGGGATGATTTGGGAGAATGGCATGGAAATACGTATAATATCATATATGGAACAAGTCGCCAGTCCAGGTTCGATGCAGATACTGGATGCTTGGGGCTGGTGCACTGGGACGACCCAGAGGGATGGTATGGGGAGGGAGGAGGGAGGAGGGTTCAGGATGGGGAACAACATGTATACCTGTGGCGGATATCATTTTGATACTTGGCAAAACCAATACAATATTGTAAAGTTTAAAATAAAATAAAAAAAAAAAAGAAAGAAAACTATTGGAGAGTAAAATGTTCTCTGTATAGCCAATTAAAACAAACATTATTCTTTTTATTCTTCTTGTTAAAATCATTATTCCTACTGACATATTTTTGTGCACTTTTTATATCAGTTATTAAGACAGCCATGTTACTATCTCCCACTGAAGACAGATTTTTATTCTTCCTATAATTTTGTCATGAATTTTATACATTTATATTGTGAAATTATTTATATACTCTAAATGGATTATAATATTGGTACATTAAATATTTCATTATATTATATTTTATCTCACAATATTTTATATCTTTCAAGTGTTTGTCTTAGATGAATATAGTTAAATTATTTTCTTTTGGTTACACTCTTATTGGTGCAACTTGATCTATAGCTTTCAATTGAAATTTTGTGTATTATTTGCATTACTTGTAAAGAGTTTGATTTTTATTAAAGTCTATTAAATTTGCCCATTATGAGAGTATTAAGTACATCCATTACACTTACTAATTAACTACATTTTACTAATACAAAATATGTGTTTAATTTATTGAATGTTATCTATTTTTTAATGTTTTATAAATATTTTTATATTTCTTACACTTATTTGAATAAATTTGAATCACTCAATTATTATCACTATATTTTCAAATTTTTCTAAATTTCAATTTATTTATGAAAGAGCTCAATAATATAGCAAGAATAATTAACTTCAGTTCAGTTCAGTCGCTCAGTTCTGTCCGACTCTTTGCAACCCCCATAGACTGAAGCACATCAAACTTCACTGTCCAGCACCAACTCCTGGAGCTTGCTAAAACTCATGTCCATTGATCTGGGGATACTAACAAAACTATCTCATCCTCTGTTGTCCCCTTCTCCTCCTACCTTCTATTTTTGTCAGCATAAAGGTCTTTTCCAATGAGTCAGTTCTTCGCATCAGCTGGCCAAAAAGTATTGGAGGCTTCAGCCTCAGCAACAGTGACTCCAGTGAATATGTAGGAGTGATTTCCTTTAGGATTGACTGGTGGTTTGAACTCCTTTGCAGTCTATGGGACTCTCAAGAGTCTTCAACATCACAAAAGCATCAGTTCTTCGGTGCTCAGCTTTCCTTTATGGTCTAACTTTCACATCCATACATGACTATTGGAAAAACATAGCTTTTTTTTTTTTGGTCATTTAATTATTTATTTTATTGTTTAACCAATCATATAGCTGTTTTTAATTTTTTATTTAATTTTTTATTATTTTTTAAATTTAAATTTATTTATTTTAATTAGAGGCTAATTACTTTACTATATTGTAATTGTTCTGCCATACATCAACATAAATAGATGGACTTTCATCAGCAAAGTAATGTCTCTGCCTTTTTAATATGCTGTCCCAGGTTGGTCATAACTTTTTAACCAAGGAGCAAGCCTCTTTTAATTTCATGGCTGCAGTCACCCATCTGTAGAGATTTTGGAGCCCACGTAAAGAAAGTCTTTCACTGTTTCCATAGTTGCCTCATTATTTTCCATGAAGTGATGAGACAAGATGCTACAATCTTTGTTTTTTGAATGCTGAGTTTTAAGTCAGCTTTTTCTCTCTCCACTTTCAATTTCATCAAGAGATTCTTTAGTTTCTCCTCGTTTTCTGCCCTAAGAGTGGTGTCATCTTCATATTTGAGATTCTTGATATTTCTCGCTGAAATCTTAATTCCAGCTTGTGCTTCATACAGGCCTGTTTTGCATTATGTACTCAGAATATACCCACAGTCTCTCACATCAGAAAGCTTCCATAAACCTCTTGTCCTTATCCCTCAGGGGACAGATAGAATGAAAACCACAATCACAGAAAATAATCAAATTGATCACATTGAACATAGCCTTGCCTAACTCAATGAAACTATGAACCATGCCCTGTAGGGCCATCCAAGATGGATGGGTCATGGTAGAGAGTTCAGAAAAAACGTGGTCCACTGGAAAAGGGAATGGCAGACCACTCCAGTAGTCTTGCTTTGAGAACACCATGAACAGTAAGAAAAGGCAAAAATATAGGACACCGAAAGATAAACTATCCAGGTCAATAGGTGCCCATATACTACTGAGAGAAGAGTGGAGAAATAACACCAGAAAGAATGAAGAGACTGAGCCAAAGCAACAACAATACACAGTTGTTGCTGTCTCTATGATGGAAATTAAGTCTGAATCTGTAAGGAGCAATACTGCATAGGAACCTGAAATGTTAGGTCTATGAATCAAGGAAAATTAGAATTGGTCAAACAGGAGATGGCAAGAGTGAACATTGACACTTGAGGAATCAGTAAACTAAAATGAACTGGAATGGGTGAATTTAACTCAAATGACTATTACATTTATTACTGTGGCAAGAATCCCCAAGAAGAAATGGAGTAGCCATCATAGTCAACAAGAGTCCGAAATGCAGTATTTGCTGCAATCTCAAAAATGACAGAATGAACTCTGTTCTTTTCCAAGGCAAACCATTCAATATAACAATAATCTAAGTTTATGCACCAACCACTAGTGCCAAAGAAGCAGAAATTGAATGGTTCTATGAAGACCTACAAGACTTTAAAAAACTAACAGACAAAAAAGATGTTCATTATGGGGAACTGGAATGCAAAAGTAGGAAGGCAAGAAACACCTGGAGTAACAGGCAAATTTGGCCTTGGAATATGGAATGAAGCAGGGCAAAGACTAATAGAGTTTTGCCAAGAAAATACACTGGTCATAGCAAACACTTTCTTGCAACAACACAAGAGACAACTCTACACATGGACATCGCAAGATGGTCAATATAAAAATCAGATTGATTAAACTCTTTGCAGCCGAATATAGATAAGCTCTATACAGCCAGCAAAAACAAGACTGGGAGCTGACTGTGGCTCAGAACATGAACTCCTTATTATCAAATTCAGACTAAAATTGAAGAAAGTAAAGAAATCGACTAGACCATTCAGGTATGACCTAAGTCAAATCCCTTACAATTATACAGTGAAAGTGACAAATAAATTCAAGGTATTAGATCTGAGAGAGTGCCTGAAGAACGATGAATGGAGACTTGAGACATTGTACAGGATGCAGTAATAAATACCATCTTCAATAAAGGGAAACGCAAAAGGCAAAACAGTTTTATAAGGAGGTCTTAAAGAGAGGTGAGAAAGGAAGAGAAGCCAAAGGCATAGGAGAAAAGGAAAGTTACACCGATTTCAAGGCAGAGTTCCAGGAATAGCAAGGAGAGATAAGAAAGCTTTCCCAGTGGTCAATGCAAAGAAATAGAGGAAAACAATAGAATGGGAAAGACTAGAGATCTCTTCAAGAAAATTCGAGATACTAAGGAAACATTTCATGCAACTTCAGTTCAGTTCAGACGCGCAGTCGTGTCCAACTTTTTGTGACCCCATGAATGGCAGTATGGCAGGGCTCCCTGTCCATCACCAACTCCCGGAGACTACCCAACCCATGTCCATTCAGTCAGTGATGCCATCCAGCCATCTCATCCTCTGTCATCCCCTTCTCCTCCTGCCCCCAATCCCTCCCAGCATTGGGGTATTTTCCAATGAGACAACTCTTCGCATGAGGTGGCCAAAGTATTGGAGTTTCAGCTTCAACATCAGTCCTTCCAATGAACACCCAGGACTGATCTCCCTTAGGATGGACTTGTTAGATCTCCTTGCAGTCCCAGGGACTCTCAGGAGGCTTTTCAACACCACAGTTCAAAAGCATCAATTCTTCAGTGCTCAGCTTTCTTCACCATCCAACTTTCTTCACTGTCCAACTCTCACATTCATACATGACCACTGGAAAAACCATAGCCTTAACTAGATGGAATTTTGTTGGCAAAGTAATGTCTCTGCTTTTTAATATGCCATCTAGGTTGGTCATAACTATACTTCCAAGGAGTAAGCATCTTTTAATTTCATGGCTGCAGTCACCATCTGCAGTGATTTTGGACTCCCCCAAAATAAAGTCAGCCACTGCTTCCACTGTTTCCCCATCTATCTCCCATGAAGCAAAGGGACCAGATGCCATGATCTTAGTTCTCTAAATATTGAGCTTTAAGTCAACATTTTCACTCTCCTCTTTCACTTTCATCAAGAGGTTTCTTAAGTTCCTCTTCACTTTCTGCCATAAGGGTGGTGTCATCTGCATATCTGAGGTTATTGATATTTCTCCCAGAAATCTTGATTCCAGCTTGTGCTTCCTCCAGCCCAGCATTTCTCATGATGTACTCTGCATATAAATTAAATAAGCAGGGTGACAATATACAGCCTTGACGGACTCCTTTTCCTATTTGGAACCAGTCTATTGTTCCATGTCCAGTTCTAACTGTTGCTTCCTGACCTGCATATGGGTTTCTCAAGAGACAGATCAGGTGGTCTGGTATTCCCATCTCTTTCAGAATTTTCCACAGTTTATTATGATCCACACAGTCAAAGGCTTTGGCATGGTCAATAAAGCAGAAATAGATGTTTTTCTGGAACTCTCTTGCTTTTTCCACGATCCAGCAGATGTTAGCAATTTGATCTCTGGCTCCTCTGCCTTTTCTAAAACCAGCTTGAACATTCTGGAAGTTCACGGTTCATGTTGCTGAAGCCTGGGTTGGAGAATTTTGAGCATTACTTTAGTACTGTGTGAGATGAGTGTAATTGTGCAGTAGTTCGAGCATTTTTTGGCTTTGCCTTTCTTTGGGATTGGAATGAAAACTGACCTTTTCCAGTCCTGTGGCCACTGCTGAATTTTCCAAATTTTCTGGCATATTGAGTGCAACACTTTCACAGCATCATCTTTCAGGATTTGAAATAGTTCTACTGGAATTCCATCACCTCCACTAGCTTTGTTTGTGGTGATGCTTTCTAAGGCCCACTTGACTTCACATTCCAGGATGTCTGGCTCTAGGTCCGTGATCACACCATTGTGATTATCTGGGTTATGAATATCTTTTTTGTACAGTTCTTCTGAATATTCTTGCAACCCCTTCTTAATATGTTCTGCTTCTGTTAGGTCTATACCATATCTGTCCTTTATTGTGCCCATCTTTGCATGAAATGTTCCCTTGGTATCTCTGATTTTCCTGAAGAGATCTCTAGTCTTTCACATTCTGTTGTTTTCCTCTATTTATTTTCATTTATTGCTTAGGAAGGCTTTTTTTTCTTTTCTTTTTGTCTCTCCTTGCTATTCTTTGGAACTCTGCATTCAGATGGGAATATCTTTCCTTTTCCCCTTTGCCTTTCATTTCTCTTCTTTTCACAGCTATTTGTAAGTCCTCCTCAGACAGCCATTTTGCTTTTTTGCATTTCTTTCCCATGGTGATGGTCTTGATCCTTGTCTCCTGTACAGTGTCACAAACCTCCATCCATAGTTCTCCAGGCACACTATCAGATATAGTCCCTTAAATCTATGTCTCACTTCCACTGTATAATCATAAGGGATTTGATTTAAGTCATACCTGAATAGTCTAGTGGTATTACCTACTTTCTTCAATTTATGTCTGAATTTGGCAATAAGGAGTTCATGATCTGAACCACAGTCAGCTCCCAGTCTTGTTTTGCTGCCTCTATAGAGCTTCTCCATCTTTGGCTGCAAAGAATATAATCAATCTGATTTCGGTGTTGACCATGTGGTGATGTCCATGTGTAGAGTCTTCTCTTGTGTTGTTGGAAAAGGGTATTTGCTATGACCAGTGTGTTCTCTTGGCAAAACTCTATTAGCCTTTGTCCTGCTTCATTCTGTACTCCAAAGCCAAATTTGCCTGTTACTCCAGGTGTTTCCTGACTACCTACTTTTGCATTCCAGTCCCCTATAATGAAAAGGACATCTTTTTTGGGTGTTGGTTCTAAAAGGTCTTGTAGGTCTTCATAGAACCATTCAACTTCAGCTTCTTAAGCATTATTGTTTGGGGCGTAGGCTTGTATTACCATGATATTGAATGGTTTGCCTTGGAAACGAACGGAGATCATTCAGTCGTTTTTGAGATTGCATCCAAGTACTGCATTTCGGACTCTTTTGTTGACCATGATGGCTACTCCGTTTCTTTTAAGGGATTCCTGCCCACAGTAGTAGATATAATGGTCATCTGGGTTAAATTCACCCATTCCAATCCATCTTAGTTTGCTGATTCCTAGAATGTTGTTGTTCCCTCTTGCCATCTCCTGTTTGACCACTTCCAATTTGCCTTGATTCATGGACCTGACATTCCAGGTTCCTATGCAATATTGCTCTTTACAGCATCAGACCTTGCTTCTATCACCAGTTCACATCCACAACTGGGTATTGTTTTTGCTTTGGCTCCATCCCTTCATTCTTTCTGGAGTTATTTCTCAACTGATATCCAGCAGCATATTGATGCAAAGATGGGCACAATAAATGACAGAAATAAACTGAACCTAACAGAAGCAGAATATATTGTGAAGAGGTAGCAAGATTACCCAGTCTATAGAAAAATGATCATCGTGACACAGTTAACCACAATGATGTGATCGCTCTCCTAGAGCCAGACATCCTGGAATGTGAAATCAAGTGGGCCTTAGGAAGCATAACTATGAACAGAGGTTGTGGAGGTGATGGAATTCCAGCAGAGCTCTTTCAAATGAGGCCTTCCATCATTCATGAGGAAGATGGAGATAATTATAAACTTTGCATGCAGTAAGTTAATTATTCCAATTGAGCTAGTCCACATCCTTAAAAATGATGCTGTTAAAATGCTGCACTCAATTTGCCAGTAAATTTAAAAAACTCAGCACTGGCCACAGGACTGGAAAAGTTCAGTTTTTATTCCAATCCCAAAGAAAGGCAGTGCTGAATAATGTTCAAATTACCACACAATTGCACTCATCCCACGTGATAGCAAAGTAATGCTCAACATTCTCCAAGTCAGGCTTCAACAGTACATGAAAAGTGAACATCCAGATGTTCAAGCTGGATTTAGAAAAGTTAGTGGGTCCAGAAATAAAATTGCCAACATCTGTTGGATCACCAAAAAAGGAAGAGAGTTCCAGAAAAGCATCTCCTTCTGCTTTATTGACAACGCCAAAGCCTTTGACTGTGTAGATCACAACAAATGGTGGAAATTCTTCAAAATATTGAAATACCAGACCATCTGACCTGTCTCCTGAGAAATCTGTATGCAGGTCAAGAAGCAAGAGTTAGAAATAAACATTGAATGACATACTGGTTCCAGATAGGGAATGGATACATCAAGGTTGTATATTGTCACCCTGCTCATGTAACTTATATAGGCACAAACTAGAATCAAAATTGCTGGGAGAAATATTAATAACTTCAGATTTGCAGGTGACACCACCCTTATGGCAGAAAGCGAAGAAGAACTAAAGAGCCTCTTGATGAAAAGGAACAAAGAGTGAAAAAGTTGGCTTAAAAATAACTTCAGAAAAAATAAGATCATGATATCCAGTCCCATCACTTCATGGCAAAAAGTTGGGGAACAATGGAAATAGTGAGAAACTTTATTTTTTGTGGCTCCAAAATCACTGCAGATGGTGACTGAGGCCATGAAATTAAAAGACACTTGCTCCTTGTAAGGAAAGCTCTGACCAATCTTGACAGCATATTAAAAGAAGAGACATTACTTTGCCAACAAATGTTCACCTAGTCGAACTATGTTTCTTCCAGTAGTTATGTATGGATGTGAGCATTGGAGTATAAATAAGCTGAGTGCCAAAGAATTGATGCTTTTGAACAGTGGTTTTGGAGAAGACTCTTGAGAGTCTCTTGGACTGCAAGGAGATCAAATTAGTCAATCCTAAAGGAAATCAGTCCTGAATATTCAATGGAAGGACTGGTATGAAGCTGAACCTCTAATACTCTGGCCACCTTATGTGAAGAACTGACTCATTGGAAAAGACCCTGATGCTGGGAAAGATTGAAGGCAGGAGGACAAGGAGTTGACAAAAGATGAGATGATTGGATGACATCACCAACTCAATGGGCATGAGTTTGAGCAAGTTCTGGGAGTTGGTGAAGGATAGGGAAGCCTGGCATGCTGCAGTTCATGGGGGTCACGACTCGGACATGACTGAGTGACTGAACTGATCTGAACTGAGGAGTACTGAGGACAAATGAACTAGTCTCTGAAAATGCATGCATTCTATATGCTAAACATACTATCTTGGAAAATTAAGGCAAAAAATACACAATTACATATTCCATTAACATTTAGAAGTGTGTCATCATATTTCGTATGACATCTGAAAAGCTTTGCTGTACAATTTTCACTGGAAATCGTAAATTATATATTAGAAATATGGCAAAAAAATTTTTTTACAATTACAGACCCTAGAAGGACTTTGGGATCTCAACAGTTCTTGGAGTACACTCTGAGAAGTTATGACATGGAATAAAATACAATATTATAGAAATGGTTTGCTTTTCTACAATAGCTGTAAGAGATGAATTTGTTACAAGATTGTGGTGCTGCTGGAAAAACAAAGCAAGATCAAACAAGCAAAGAAAAAAACCCAAACCTTGAGTTTTGGGTCTTGAGATTTGTCAGTAGCATACTCTGGTAAAGTTTGAAAAGACTATTTGCAGGAGCTGAAAGATGGTGGAAAAATTGTTGCAGAAAGCTTGAAAAATGATAATCCATATAATATAGTTGTGACCAAAAAAATGGTTAGGTTTCTACTTCTAATTTCTTGGATGGGTAGAAAAGCATGTGTCTAAGTACATTTAAGATTTGAGAAATAAAATTTCATAGAATAATGTTAACATTTTATGTAGATTTTACCAGGTGCGTATGATAGGATACTAGAAAATGAGAAAAACTAATGAGATAAAGTGAGAGACTGCAAGCAAAACTTAGAAGAAATAAAAGAAGCTTAAAACTCTTTTAGTTAGAAAGTGTATCTCTCACCCACCCTTTTAGACAAAAACCCTTCTTAAATTAAAATAAAATCTGGTGCACTGGGATGACCCAGAGGGATGGTACGAGAAGGGAGGAGGGAGTAGGGTTCAGGATGGGGAACACGTGTATACCTGTAGCAGATTCATGTTGATATATGGCAAAAACAATACAATATTGTAAAGTTAAAAAATTGAAAAAAAAAATCCAGAGGCAGAGCAAATTGGAAATATAACTGTAATTTACTTTGTTAATACCATATAAAAAGTTAAAGAAATTTGTTCTCTCAGGTAAAATGACTTCTAGGAGACCTCACAGGGGATTCTCTAATGGCTTGGAAGGTAAAGAATCCACCTGCAATGCAGGAGACACAGGAGATGTGGGTTCAATCTCTGGATTAGGAAGATCCCCTAGAGGAGGAAATGGCAACCCCCTCCAGTATTCTTTACTGAAAAATCCCATGGACAAAGGAGCCCAGTGGGCTTTATCCCAAAGTGTCACGAAGTGTTGCATGGGACTGAGCGACTGAGCACAGACATGCAGCACAAGAAACCTTAAGGACATTATGTCACAGCATCACAAGCCCAGAGTGGCAATTGTTAGATACGAAGTGTGAAAATGTTTTTTGACATATAGAATTCAGATTTATAGGAAATAAATAAAAATAAAAAAATAAATTTTAAAAGGAACTGTATTAGCTCCCACCTTTAATTAAAAGAGACTAAAACTTTCAAGATGGAAATAAACCTTAGGTCCCCAAATTTCTCCAGGCTGAAAACAGGCTGAGAAGTTTATTTGAAGAGCATATAACCAATGCCTTATTCAGAAGTGTTCAAGAAGGGGAAAAAACAAGAGTTTCCTAGAGAACAGAAGGGAAAGTTTCAGAGAAAAATGCACTGGAGAGTCCACATTGAGAAGTCAAATGAAATATTCCTCGACTCTGTACTTTGGGGTGAAAATATGCCTACTGTGTTGCAAAATAACTTAGCCAGTGACAGTAGTCATCTCTCACTTCCCGCTAATCAAAGCGGTTGCTTATAAATTTTTCTCTCCTGTATTCCCCATTGCATTATGGGACTTGTAATTCCATAATGAAATTAAGAACCACTCGTTCCTTGGAAGAAAATCTATGACAAACCTAGATAGCATATTAAAAAGAATAGACATCATTTTCCTAACCAAGGTTCATGTAGTCAAAGCTATGTCTTTTCCAGTAGTCATGTATGGATTTGAGAATTGGATCTTAAAGAAGACTGAGAACCAAGGAATTTATGCTTTTGAATTGTGATACTTGAGAAGACTTGAAAATCCCTTGGACTTTGAGATCAGCTCAGTCAACTCTAAGGGAAATCAATCCTGAATATTCATTGGAAAGACTGATGATGAAGCTGATTCTCCAATACTTTGAGTATCAAATATATTTGATACTCAAATATTGGAGTATTCTCCAATACTCCAATATTTGCCACCTAATGTGAAGAGCTGACTCATTGGAAAAGACCCTGATCCTGGGAAATATTGAAGGCAGGAGGAGAAGAGGGCAACAGAAGATGAAATGGTTGGATGGCATCACCAACTTGATGGACATGAGTTTGAGTAAACTCCAGGAGATAGTGAAGGACAGGGAAGCCTGGCATACTGTAGTCCATGGGGTCACAAAGAGTTGGACATAACAGATTGACTGAAAAACAACAACAATAAACATTAGCATTGCTGGAAGTCAAATGGTGAAGCTCAGAAAATTCTACATTAGAATCATATTCTCAGTGTGATAGAAGGCCACATAAATGACAAAAATTACTAAATACCCCTTTCTCTGTATAACCAATAAAATAATACTACTGTTTATAAGGTTGATTTTAAAATGCAGTCACTGAACTGCCATAATTTTAATGATTAATAGATTTATTTAATCAACAGTACATAAAGTCATCATTGCCAGACTTAAAACAGCGTTACAATTTTGCCAAATGGATATATCCAGGTAAATTATGCCACGTTATGTCATAGAACAGTTTCTGATTACCAGAATGCTCCCATATTTCCATTTTAGTCAATTTCCACCCCATCCCCCGACTTGAAATCCTTCCCAGGTAAGCATTTTTCTGGTATTTTTTTTAAGTCAGACCACATAAATATATTTTATTATTGTTGTTGTTTATTTTGCCAACTTCCCAGAATAATTTCTAAGTGAAAGTGATGCCAGTTTTTTGGTTTGAAAATTATTTTCTAAACTGCCATAATTTCTTGACATCATCTAATAGGTAACTCTCTTTCCTTTATATAACCCCTCCTTAAAACCTTAACCACAATTTTAAATCTTCAAAGAAGTACCCCTACTCCAGCTGTCTCAGGACATCTTCATTTCTCCTAAGATACATTTTCCTTGATATACCAAATTCATAAACCTAATTTTATTTATTTATTTGGCCACTCAGTATGGCATGTTGGAACTTAGTTCCCCACCAGAAATCAAGCCAGTGCCCCCTGCATTGAAAGCATGGAGTCTTAACTATTGGAGAACCAAGGAAATCAAAACTAATTTTATTAAACATAATGTGTTCCCAGCGGTGTTTACTTCTTGGCTTTCACAAACAAAGAAAAAAATGTGACACAGGGCATTTAGGCATCTTCATCTTACAGTGTGATTAAGTTATTTGATTATGTGAATGGTTTTTGCACTTCCAAATTCAGTACATACATTATAATATAAATTACTGTTTTATATATTTTATCAAAAATAATATTAAATAGCTTGTTTTAGTAATTATTTGGTGATTTGTGATGATTGGAATATTAAAATCTATAGTCCCAAGGATGAATTAAGCATACTTATAAGGTACATTTCTGTGACTTAAAAATGTTTGAATTTACAAGAAAACTCATGCCTACCAAATCACAATTTGTTGTAATTATGTGTCTCCTTAGGGAAAACGTGCCTACTAAGAGGTGTTGGCAATCATTGTCAGTGTTGTGATTATACCCTTTATAATGTCCCTTCTTAATTCAGAGGGAAGGCATGTTTTTTTCTTACTCTGTTAATTAATTTCTCCTCAATAATCCAGATGTTTTGTTTCTATAGTTTATTCTTTCCTGTTGACTTTTTGGTAATGAGATTAATCTGTCTGATTTCCCTCCTTCTAGCTCAATATTATGGTTCTATAATCATATAATTATCCCCTTTAAAATGGTAATGAAAACCTAGTTTTGCCCATGTTTCTATTCTTCAAACATGGAAAAAGCTTTTTTTTTTTTTTTTTTAATCCATGGAAATGGAAAAGTTTCAAGCAGAACTTTTTAAAGCCTTTTTTTTTCTTTTTGGTTTTGTTTTGTTTCATTACTTCTCACCCTATAATTGTACAACAAAAATCTCATACCAGTACAAACACAGACATAAGGTACTATTATACTGTAGTACTATTGTAGCAAAATGTAGAATTGGATATTCTTTTGAATGTGATGTGATGTAAAAATATAAAACCAAGTGAAATTTATATATTTTTTCTGTTTATTTTTGACCCAGTTCCATTTGATTCACTCCTTTTATTCATGAATTCATGTTTTATTGGCATCTCCATACCCTTTGATGAATGAACTCAAATTTTTAACCAAACATACATTGAAAAGTAATAGTGACTTGTTTCAGCAGTGGTTTTCAAGTTTTTCATGGTTTAGTTACCGTTCAGTTCAGTTCAGTTCAGTCGCTCAGTCGTGTCTGACTCTTTGTGACCCCATGAATTGCAGAACACCAGGCCTCCCTGTCCATCAAAACTCCCAGAGTTCACTCAGACTCACGTCCGTCAAGTCAGTGATGCCATCCAGCCATCTCATTCTCTGACATCCCCTTCTCCTCCTGCCCCCAATCCCTCCTAGCATCAGGGTCTTTTCCAATGAGTCAAGTCTTCACATGAGGTGACCAAAGTACTGGAGTTTCAGCTTTAGCATCATTCCTTCCAAAGAAATCCCAGGGCTGATCACCTTCAGAATGGACTGATTGGATCTCCTTGCAGTCCAAGGGACTCTCAAGAGTCTTCTCCAACACCACAGTTCAAAAGCATCAATTCTTCGGTGCTCAGCTTTCTTCACAGCCCAACTCTCACATCCATACATGACCACAGGAAAAACCATAGCCTTGACTAGATGGACCTTTGTTGGCAAAGTAATGTCTCTGCTTTTCAATAATTTGTTAATCAAAGGTTATTAATGTGGATGTATGCAGGAAATTATAAATGCAAACATCTGTGAAACAGTTAAAAGTTATTTGGTTTGGAATGTGTCAATTAAATTTTCCAAGATGTATGACTAGATTGGTATAACAAGCAACCACCGGTCCATACCCCCACAAGTTTCCATCCTGTTGGCCAGTCTTAGAAACCTCAAATTTACCAACCCCCAATTTACCAAGTTGTATCAATTGATACAATTGATACAACAACTGTATGAATTCCTAAAAATAAAAATAATTGTCTTTCCGTCTCTACCTCAGGCATCCCTAGGTATTCATGGGAAATTTGCTCTAGAATTCCAAAGATATCAATTTCTTCAGATACTCAAGTTGCTTATATAAAATGGCAAAATACAATCACCCCTCAGTCTCTGTGGGTTCCATTTCTAGGTATACAGATAGACACACACATACACATATCCTATTGTTCTGTTGCTCTAGAGAATCTTTACTGATAAAAACATGTAACTTTAAGCTAGAAACTCACACTTATTCTAAGATTATTAATTTTTAAGACTAGGCAATATTGAGAGACTGTTTGAGGTGTGGGTTTACTAATTTAACATGAACTCAGTGCATACAGTATGCGGTTTTCTCCATTAATGATGCTCAGTGAAGACACATAAACAGCATTCATAATTCTATTTCTGCCAGTTGACTTTTAAATAATGAAATCCAGAAATCTGAAGTATTTATTTAAATGTCTAGTTTTCTTTTTTCTTTGAGATTTTTGAACTTTGAAGAAACTGAAAAGTGATACCATAGAGTAAGTAAATTCACTCTGTCAGTTGTTAGAGAGCAATGTGGCAAAAGTGTTTTGAGATAATTTATGAAGAAGTATCTTAAAAAAAAAATAGACCAGAAGCATTTCTTGAAACATCAAGAAAGTTGGAGTTTTAGAAATAGTGAAAATAAAATTGAATTAATTGATTTCTTGTCATAATGACTTTGAGTAACAATTTCAATGGTTTGCCTAGAAATTACTAAAGATTTTGCGATTTCGGCAATTACCTTTTTGGTGCTGAGAATTTGATTATGTGACTTTGGGAGTAAATGTCAACAGTGAAGAGGCTAAAAATATCCTTGGAAGTTCAGAGATCAAGCAATTATGACCCCAAGGGTGGAAAATGTGTACATATGGGTAATTTGAAAGCTGTATCCATCTCTTTTGTATATGATGCTTTCTTACTTAGGAAGACTTCCACATAGTACATCTTAAAATATTATTTCATGCCCACTTTATGTCCACTTAATTTTGTTATTTTCAATTATTAAGCATAACAAGTTTATTTTAATATATAGTATGAGATAGAGATCTAACACAAATTACTTTTTCCTAATATATTTTATACAATATTGTAAAGTTTAAAAATAAAATAAAATTATTTTTTAAAATTTTATTTTATTTTTAAACTTTACAATATTGTATTAGTTTTGCCAAATATCGAAATGAATCCGCCACAGGTATACCTGTGTTCCACATCCTGAATCCTCCTCCCTCCTCCCTCCCCATACCCTCCCTCTGGGTCGTCCCAGTGCGCCAGCCCCAAGCATCCAGTATCGTGCATCAAACCTGGACTGGCGACTCGTTTCATACATGATATTATACATGTTTCAATGCCATTCTCCCAAATCTCCCCACCCTCTCCCTCTCCCACAGAGTCCATAAGACTGATCTATACATCAGTGTCTCTTTTGCTGTCTCTTATACAGGGTTATTGTTACCATCTTTCTAAATTCCATATATATGCGTTAGTATACTGTATTGGTGTTTTTCTTTCTGGCTTACTTCACTCCGTATAATAGGTTCCAGTTTCATCCATCTCATTAGAACTGATTCAAATGTTTTCTTTTAATGGCTGAGTAATACTCTATTGTGTATATGTACCACAGCTTTCTTATCCATTCATCTGCTGATGGGCATCTAGGTTGCTTCCATGTCCTGGCTATTATAAACAGTGCTGCGATGCACATTGGGGTACACGTGTCTCTTTCCCTTCTGGTTTCCTCAGTGTGTATGCCCAGCAGTGGGATTGCTGGATCATAAGGCAGTTCTATTTCCAGTTTTTTAAGGAATCTCCACACTGTTCTCCATAGTGGCTGTACTAGTTTGCATTCCCACCAACAGTGTAAGAGGGTTCCCTTTTCTCCACACCCTCTCCAGCATTTATTGCTTGTAGACTTACGGATTGCAGCCATTCTTACTGGCATGAGGAGAACATAGGCAAAACACTCTCTGACATACATCACAGCAGGATCCTCTATGACCCACCTACCAGAATATTGGAAATAAAAGCAAAAATAAACAAATGGGACCTAATTAAACTTAAAAGCTTCTGCACAACAAAGGAAACTATTAGCAAAGTGAAAAGGCAGCCTTCAGAATGGGAGAAAATAATAGCAAATGAAGCAACAGACAAACAACTAATCTCAAAAACATACAAGCAACTCCTACAGCTCAACTCCAGAAAAATAAATGACCCAATCAAAAAATGGGCCAAAGAACTAAATAGACATTTCTCCAAAGAAGACATACAGATGGCTAACAAACACATTAAAAGATGTTCAACATCACTCATTATCAGAGAAATGCAAATCAAAACCACTATGAGGTACCTAATATATTTTAGAACTCTTTAAAAATTGTGGTTCTTTAGATGGTGACTACTTGCTATTTAACAAATTTTTAAAAATATACGTGCATTTATCCTTTTCAAATGATATTTTCATTTAGGAATAAAAGTAAACTATTCAGAAATACGTAATGAATTCCTTTAGCATAACAGCCTATCTCATGAGAAATTAGGATAGATATATTATTTCATCAAATTTGGCTGGGACATTTTACTCAGTCACTTACAACTGAGAATAGCTGAGACTTATTCTGATGACAGATAGACATCCAAACAGCTTGTTCTCAAAGTTGACAGTAAAATCTTATTTTTTAAAAGATTATTTAAAATTATAATTTAAATAATTTGAAAGACTTATAAGACCACTATAGTTCTGCTTTCAGAAAAGATGGTTTATCTTGCAGTAGATCAACTGATCTAAAGGAAATAAGAGAATCCCATTGACAAGAAAAAGTAATAAACAAACTAAATATACTTGAAGGCATCAGAAATCTTCTAAGGCAGCAAGGACCTGAGAGAACACAAATCTAGGAAAATGGGAATTGTGCTAAAATTTGGTGTGGCATTCTGCAGCAGCCAGGGCTTCCAATGTGGCAATAGTCATAAAGAATCCACCTGCCAACACAGGAGACCCAAGAAACATGGGTTCAACCCCTCGGTTGGGAAGATCCCCTGAAATAGGAAATGGCAACTTACTCCAGTATTCTTTTTTTTTTTAATTTAAATTGTATTTTATTTTTAAACTTTACAATATTGTATTGGTTTTGCCAAATATTGAAATGAATCCACCACAGGTATACATGTGTTCCCATCCTGAACCCTCCTCCCTCCTCTCCCCTCATACCATCCCTCTGGGTCGACCCAGTGCACCGGCCCCAAGCATCCAGTATCGTGCATCGAACCTGGACTGGTGACTCATTTCATACATGATATTCTACATGTTTCAATGCCATTCTCCCAAATCCTCCCACCCTCCATGGGAATGCAGACTAGTACAGCCACTATGGAGAACAGTGTGGAGA
The DNA here is from genome assembly GCF_003369695.1 of Bos indicus x Bos taurus. Classification (NCBI taxonomy): domain Eukaryota; kingdom Metazoa; phylum Chordata; class Mammalia; order Artiodactyla; family Bovidae; genus Bos; species Bos indicus x Bos taurus. The sequence continues at coordinate 8,665 of NW_020867212.1, read as the reverse complement.
TTCCTTAAAAAAACTGGAAATAGAACTGCCTTATGACCCAGCAATCCCACTGCTGGGCGTACACACTGAGGAAACCAGAACTGAAAGAGACACGTATATCTCACTGTTCATCACAGCACTGTTTATGATAGCCAGGACAAGAAAGCAACCTAGATGTCCATCAGCAGATGAATGGATAAGAAAGCTGTGGTACATACACACAATGGAGTATTACTCAGCCATTAAAAAGTATACATTTGAATCAGTTCTAATGAGGTGGATGAAACTGGAGCCTATTATACAGAGAGAAGTAAACCAGAAAGAAAAACACCAATACAGTATACTAATGTATATATATGGAATTTAGAAAGATGGTACCAATAACCCTGTATAAGAGACAGCAAAAGAGATACTCATATTCATTGAGTCAGTGATGCCATCTAACCATCTCATCCTCTGTCATTCCCTTCTCTTCCTGCCCTCAATCTTTTCCAAAATCAGGACCTTTTCCAATGAGTCAGATCTTTGCATCAGGTGGCTGAAGGATTGGCACCTCAGCTTCAGCATCTGTCCTTCCAATGAGTATCCAGGGTTGATTTCCTGAATATTCATGGTATATGAATTTGGTGATTTTCAAACCAGAGTTTGGTTGGTTTCCCATGCTGTCCTAGGGACTCTCAAGAGTCTTCTTCAGTACCACAGTTCAAAAGTATCAATTCTTTGGTGCTCAGTCTTCTTCAGGGTATACGTGTCACATCCATACATGACTACCGGAAAAACAATGGTTTTGATTATGCAGGTTTTTGTCGACAAAAAGTGAACATGAATAGCATTAGCTACTTAAAATATACCAAAAAAAAAAAAAAATCAAACGTTCATAGTAGAAGTAGAAAATACAGTAACCAAAAGAAATGCCCAATAGATGTATTTAAAAGAAACTTAGTTGTGACAGAACAGAATATATGTAAATTGAAAGATCAGAAAATATCTGGATAGAGGTTCAAATAAGGAAATGATGAAAATAGATAGAAAAGGAAAGAAAAAAAAGTGTGAGACAGAACTAACAGCTAAGGGCCCTCAATCCCTGGACCATGAAAGGGTACTGTTAGGAACCAAGCCACACAGCAGGAAGTGAGCAGTGGTCTAGCAAGCAAACAACAATCTGTTTTTACAGACTCTCATTGCTTGCATTACCGCCTGAGCTCTGTTTCTTGTCGGGCCAGTGGCAGCATTAGATTCTCATAGGAGTGTGAACCCTACTGTGAACTGCATTTGTAAGGGATCTATGTTGCACACTATGAGAATATAATGCCTGATGACCTGAGATGAAACTGTGGCGTGACTGAAAATAAAAGTTATCATTAGCAGAGAGGTCTGCACAGAGACCATAATAAATCAATTGCTTGCAGATTCATATTAGAACCCTAACAGTGAGTGGCAAGTGACAATTAAGTTGCAGCTCGTGGCAGGTGTTGTAGTGGCAATGAGTCTATGTACTTCAATTGTACAACTGTATCTGGTGGCAAGTATTATGTCAGAATCTGACACTTACGTTAGTCCATGCAGAGCCTACTTATTGTTTTATTTATTTACCACTTCCTATCTGTATCTCTTTCCTTCACTGAGCATTTGTCTCAAACACAGTTTTGGTAAGCTATGCTGTGCTGTGCTCAGTCACTCAGTCCTGTCTGACTCTTTACAATCCCATAAACTGTAGCTCATCAGACTCTTCTGTCCATGGGGATTCTTCAGGCAAGAATACTAGAGTGGGTTGCCATGTCCTCCTCCAGGGGATCTTCCCAATTCAGGGATCGAATCCAGGTCTTCCACATTGCAGGGGATTCTTTACATCTGAGCTACCAGAGAACCCCAAGAATATAGGAGTGGGTGTCCTACCCTTCTCTAGGGGATCTTCCCAACTCAGGAATCAAACTGGGGTCTCCTGGATTGCAGTGGACTCTCTACCAGCTGAGCTACCAGGGAAGCCCCTTTGGTAAACTAGTTTTAGACAAAATGAATGAAAACAAATGTCTTTAGAGAGTTTCTTTGAAAAAGGAGAAAGATCCAATGATGTACTTAGCAGAGTACTCAGACTGCTAACAAAAAAGTACATTGCATTTAAAAGGAAATGACAAGAGTCCTACTTAAATTACGGGTTCAGTTCATTGCAACAGGTGATTAAGGATCACCAAGTTGGCTTTGTATAAAATGTGGTGACCAGCTATCCAGTGAAGCCATGAAATCTTCAAAACCACTTTGCCAAATTGAAACCAAGCACCCTGCATTAAAAGACAAGCCTTTGGAATTTTTCAAAAGAAAAAATAAGTGAACATGAATACAAAACAATTATTAAAGTCCCCCTTTTCATCAAATATGTCTTTACTGAGAACACCATTCTTCATGTATAAACACATAGCCAAAGTTAAGAAGCCCTTTAACATTGGTGAAAAGATGATCCTATCTGCTGCCAAGGATATTTGTCATGAACTTTTAGGAGAGGCTGCAGTTTTAAAAGGTGCTATATGTTCCTCTTTTGGATGACACCATAACTAGACAAATTAATGAAATAGAAGAGGATATTGAAGCACAATTATTAGAATTAATGGGTCACTGTCAGATTGATTATATTCTTTGCAGCCAAAGATGGAGAAGCTCCATACATTCAGCAAAAAACAAGACCAGGAGCTGACTGTGGCTTAGATCGTGAGCTCCTTATTGCCAAATTCAGACTGAAATTGAAGAAAGTAGAGAAAACCACTAGACCATTCAGGTATGACCTAAATCAAATCCTTTATGATTTTACAGTGGAAGTGAGAAGTAGATTTAAGGGACTAGATCTGATAAATAGAGTGCCTGATGAACTATGGATGGAGGTTTGTGACATTGTACAGGAGACAGGGATCAAGACCATCCCCATGGAAAAGAAATTCAGAAAAGCAAAAATGGCTGTCTTTGGAGGCCTTACAAATAGCTGTGAAAAGAAGAGAAGTGAAAAGCAAAGGAGAAAAGGAAAGATATAGGCATCTGAATGCAGAGTCCCAAAAAATAGCAAGAAGATATAAGAAAGCCTTCCTCAGTGATCAATGCAAAGAAATAGAGGAAAACAACAGAATGCGAAAGACTGGAGATCTCTTCAAGAAAATCAGATATACCAAGGGAACATTTCATGCAAGATGGGCTTGATAAAGGACAGGAATGGGTGGACCTAACAGAAGCAGAAGATATTAAGAAGAGGTGGCAAGAATAGACAGAAGAACTGTACAAAAAACATCTTCAAAACCAACATGATCACAATGGTGTGATCACTCACCTAGAGCCAGACATCCTGGAATGTGAATTCAAGAGGGCCTTAGAAAGCATCACTATGAACAAAGCTAGTGGAGGTGATCGAATTCCAGTTGAGCTATTCCAAATCCTGAAAGATGATGCTGTGAAAGTGCTGCACTCAATATGCCAGAAAATTTGGAAAATTCAGCAGTGGCCACAGGACTGGAAAAGGTCAGTTTTCATTGCAATCCCAAAGAAAGGCAATGCCAAAGAATGCTCAAACTCCTGCACAATTGCACTCATCTCACATGCTAGTAAAGTAATGCTCAAAATTCTCCAAGCTAGGCTTCAGCAAAACATGAACCGTGAACTTCCAGATGTTCAAGCTGGTGTTACAAAAGGCAGAAGAACCAGAGATCAAATTTCCAACATCTGCTGGATCATGGAAAAAGCAAGAGACTTCCAGAAAAACATCTATTTCTGTTTTACTGATTATGCCAAAGCCTTTGGCATATCACAATAAACTTATCACAATAAACTATGGAAAATTCTGAAAGAGATGGGAATATCAGACCCCTGACCTGCCTCTTGAGAAACCAGTATGCAGGTCAAGAAACAACAGTTAGAATTGGACATGAACAACAGACTGGTTCTAAATAGGAAAAGGAGTACGTCAAGGCTGTATATTGATACCCTGCTTATTTAAATTATATGCAGAGTACATCATGAGAAAACGCTGGGCTGGAAGAAGCACAAGCTGGAATCAAGATGGCCAGGAGAAAAAAATATCAAAAACTTCAGATATGCAGATGACACCATCTTATGGCAGAAGTGAAGAGGAACTAAAAAGCCTCTTGATGAAAGTGAAAGAGGAGAGTGAAAAAGTTGGCTTAAAGCTCAACATTCAGAAAACGAAGATCATGGCATCTGGTGCCATCACTTCATGGGAAATAGATGGGGAAACAGTGGAAACAGTGTCAGACTATTTTTCTGGGCTCCAAAATCACTGCAGTTGGTGATTGCAGCCATGAAATTAAATGACACTTACTCCTTGGAAGGAAATTTATGACCAACCTAGATAGCATATTAAAAAGCAGAGACATGACTTTGCCAACAAAGGTCCATCTAGTCAAGGCCATGGTTTTTCCAGTAGTTATGTATGGATGTGAGAGTTGGACTGTGAAGAAAGCTGAGCACTGAAGAATTGATGCTTTTGAACTGTGGTGTTGGAGAAGACTCTTGAGAGTCCCTTGGACTGCAAGGAGATCCAACCAGTCCATTCTAAAGAGATCAGTCCTGGGTTTTCTTTGGAAGGAATGATGCTAAAGCTGAAACTCCAGTACTTTGGCCACCACATGCAAAGAGTTGACTCATTGGAAAAGACTCTGATGCTGGGAGGGATTGGGGGCAGGAGGAATAGGGGACAATAGAGGGTAAGATGGCTGGATGGCATCTCCGACACAATGGACATGAGTTTGAGTGAACTCTGGGAGTTGGTGATGGACAGGGAGGCGTGGAGTGCTGCAATTCATGGGGTCTCAAAGAGTCGGACATGACTGAGTGACTGAACTGAACTGTGGTACACTATCCTGGTTGGTGAATCTACCATTGATGACAAAAAGGCAATAATGTTTGATTTTGCATGATATATTTTTCAAGAATATGTACATAAGGATGTTTTATATTTAGTTTTGTTGCTAACCAACACCAGACCTGCAGAACTATTCAAGTCTTGATTATTACATATCAGGAAAAGTGAACTGGTCATTTTGTCTTGGTATATGCATGGATGGATTGGCTGTAATGACTGGATGGCTTTCTGGTTTCACAACTTGAGTCAAATAAGTTGTTTCTGAATGTCAATTGATGCACTCTGTCATCCATACAGAAATCCTGGTTAGCTGAAAAGCGTCAACTGAATTTAACAATGTTTTGCAAATTGTAATTAAAATTATCAGTCACATTAAAGTACATGTCTTTAACTTAGGTCTTTTCATGCAGTGAGGAGAGGAACACAGAACATATATGTCTTCTCTTACACAGAAGAGGGAGATGATTTTATAAAGGTTGGTCAATGGCCAGAGCTTTTGATTTACCAGGCCACTCTAGAGATTTCTTTTAGAAGAAGAGTCACCATTGGCAGCACATTTGAGTGACACAGAATGGTTCACAAAACTGGCATATTCAATCTCTCAATGAACTCAATCTGTCTGTTCAGGGAAGAATAACAACTGTGTAAGTCAGCAGATAAAATGGCTACTTTCAAAGCCTACTTGAAATTATGGGGGTAAAACTGAACATTGGAATTTTGACATGTTTCAACAAACATTAGCAGAGATTTTGAAATAGACCAAACCAGAGTCTTCTTTTCTCCCAGGTGGTGCATAAATACATATCTCAGCTTTCAAAAGAGTTTGGACACTGTTTCCCAACGACAAAAGATTCCCAAAATAGGGAGGAATGGATCATTGAACAAATTGTGAATAAACCAGGTGAATCAACTTTGTCCATGATAGAAGAAGATCAACTGCTTGAGATCTAAATGACAATGGTCTTAAAGGTATGTTTGAGACAACTTCAAATCTCCATACATTCTGGATTAAACTTAGTAAAAGCACTGAAAAAGCCAGCTTCTGTTTCCAGCATTCTTGTGAAACAGGATTTTTGGACTGCAACAACCAAAAAAGATCATGGAATAGACTCGATAGAAGCAAACTACTTTTGGTGTCTCTGTCTTTCATTACCTTGGAATGGGACTGTTTAGTTGTAGGGAAACAACCTAAAGGTTCCCACTGATTCTGCATTATAGTGAGTTGTATAATTATTTCATATTACAATGTAATAATAATATAAATCAAGAGCACAATAAATGTAATGCAACTGAATCATCCTGAAGCCATTTTCCCTCCACTCCAGTCCATGGGAAAATTATTTTCCACAAAACTTGTCCCTGGTGCCAGCAAGGTTGGAGACTGCTGCTACCAGGAACACAGAAAATCTTTCATATTATTAAATAAAATTCCAGAAGATGGATGGAAAGAAGGAGAAAGAGAGCAACAGACAGTATAAGACTAACACTATATTCAAGAATGTTGCAATTGATAGGTTTCCAAAATTCACAAATGGACTCAAATCACAGATTCAAGAAACTGTGCAATAACACAAAGAATAAACACAAAGAATAAACACAAAGAAAACTAGAGGCAAAGGATATCTTCCAAGCAGTCAAATAAAAAATATATTATGTTATCTTTAAAGAAACAAAAATAAAAATTCAAAACTAAATTTCATATATGTTGAAAGTCTAAAGCTTTTGATGGCATCTTTAAGGTGACTTGTACAAACAGCTCTATAACCCATCTCCCCAAAACAAAAGTCCTATAAAAATGAGGTCAAAATAAAGAGAGGTTATGCCAAACAAAATCTATAGCTTTCAACATCAGTAAACCTTGCACTTGGAAAAGGCAATGGCACCCCCACTCTGTACTCTTGCCTGGAAAAATCCCATGGATGGAGGAGCCTGGTAGGCTGCAGTCCATGGGGGTCACTAAGAGTCGGACACCGACTTGAGCAACTTCACTTTCACTTTTCACTTTCATGCATCACAGAAGCAAATGGCAACCCGCTCCAGTGTTCTTGTCTGGAGAATCCAAGGGACGGGAGAGCCTGATGGGCTGCCTTCTCTGGGGTCGCCCAGGAGTCGGAACGACTGAAGCGACTTATGCACCAGCAGCAGCAAACCTTGCACTAAAAGAAAGTCCAAAGAGAGTCATTCAGGAAGAAAGAAATAATACTTGACTGAAATCCTGCAGGAAGGACGGAATAGAGGTAACTAAAAGTAAATATGCACAAAAAGAAATACTGACTGTTAAAAACTATTAATACAACTGGTATGCCAAATTTAACACAAATATAGAATCAAAGAATATGGTAATTTTGGAGAGATAGCAAAAGCGATCATTAAATATGTTTTAAACTAACTAAATTTGCCTTCTTTTATGATATATAAACAGGTAACAGTAAAAAAAAATTAGAAGTCTATTAATATTAAAAAGGGGAAAATTGACTAACAGCAAAGATATCAACCTTATTTGACCCTCAGTTCAGTTCAGTGGCTCAGTCGTGTCCAACTCTTTGCAACCCCATGAATCGCAGCACACCAGGCCTCCCTGTCCATCACCAACCCCGGAGTTCACTCAGCTCACTTCCATCGAGTTGGTGATGCCATCCAGCCATCTCCTCCTCTGTCGTCCCCTTCTCCTCCTGCCCCCAATCCCTCCTAGCATCAGAGTCTTTTCCAATGAGTCAACTCTTTGCATGAGGTGGCCAAAGTATTGGAATTTCAGCTTTAGCATCATTCCTTCCAAAGAACACCCCAGGCTGATCTCCTTTAGAATGGACTGGTTGGATCTTCTTGCAGTCTAAGGGACTCTCAGGAGTCTTCTCCTCAGCCACTGCTAATATTGCTGCTGCTGCTGCTAAGTCCCTTCAGTCATGTCCGACTCTGGGCGACCCCATAGATGGGAGCCCACCAGGCTCCCCTGTCCCTGGGATTCTCCAGGCAAGAACACTGGAGTGGGTTGCCATTTGCATGAAAGTGAAAAGTGAAAGTAAATTCGCTCAATCTTGTCCGACTCCTAGCGATCGCATGGACTTCAGCCTACCAGGCTTCTCCAACCATGGGATTTTCCAGGCTAATATTGAAACGATTAAAAAATATAACTGGCTTTTTGAACCTAATAATTCATATCCATAGCAACCTCTGTAAGAATTTTTATTCTAGTCTAATAAACTTTCTATAAATATGGTTTTATTAGACATCTTTGAACATTTACATTTGACAAGCACTTACATTTTCTCATGTATAATATTGAAAAAGGATTTTCCTCCTAAAGTCTATTTTAATCATGGAAATTATTTTTTGATCCAATAAATTCACTTTTTACACCTTTTAAGCTATATTGTTGTCTTTATTAGAATGAATAGCTAAAAATGATCCTATTATCACAAGCTTTCAGAAAATCTATAATTGATAACTAGAGGAAGATTATATTAATTTACTTGCCATCGGCTTTTTCATAACCACTGTCTTAGTGTTTTACTTCTTATTAAAGTAAGAAAAGGCAAAGTTGGGTACTGGGACTTTCATTAGTTATCGCTATGAACCAATGATAAAGATACATGTGGCAATTTCTCCAGATTTTCAAAACTCATAGACTCAACTTGATATTTTCCCCAAAATCATATCTTTAATATTGAACAATGACAATTCTATATAACATACTGTATTTATAGTAACAGATTGACTCTCCAGAGAAACAAATTTAGTATTATTCAAAAGTTTCTTCATATTTGCAATTAAGTAAGTTTACTTAAAAACAAGTTTGTTTATTATATGAAACACTATGCAACAGTATTT